>NC_081555.1:145746516-146046516 GCF_963082655.1 Stomoxys calcitrans | reverse complement strand
AAGATTTTAAATCTTCCTGTGATTTACTTGTTCACTTTTTCTCAACAACAAGCAGCTTCAAATCCCTGCTCCTCTATACCCAACGATTCAGGCACAATCCTTTCAAGTGTTGCTACAGCGAATCAAAGGCATTGGCAAAAAGCAAGCAAAAACGAACCCATACAACAATGGGTTAATATTGTGTCATAAATTAAGTGTAAGTGTTACAGATTTACTCCAAGCGAACAAGAGACCTACGTCCTTGGACGATGTTGCAGAAGAGAAGAAAAGCATAAAACATGCTGCCATGACCGGGTAATAATACGATTTGGTTGTTATTATTTTTCGTGTTGTGCCATAGTTTTGGCCCAGAGAGAATGCTAAAGAAAAGAAAAACGGCCATAGAGAAACAACACTAGCTTCTGCACCAACAACAGCAGCAGGCACAACAACAACAACAACAGTTGGCGGCAAGCAAATGTTACATTATGTGGTTGTAAACTTTTGAAATATTGCAAAAATTCATCCTTGCTTGACTTCTTTTTTTTGTTATCAACACTGTTGGCGGAGAGTTGCAAATGAAAAATGGCAACAACAACTACCACCAACAAAAATAAAAGATTATGAAAAACGCTTATCTCTCCTTTGATTCGTTACGAGTGTGCGTCTATGTGTTGCCTTACTTTGCTCTGTTGTTTTGGGTTTTGTTCGACTGGTTTTATAATTGTTATGAGTTTTTCGCGATACTCTGGCAAGCATATATGGAAATATGGGGAAAAAGGAAATTGAGGCTGAATTCGTGTAAACATTAATCGTTGATATGCCAACAGTTAAGTCACTGTAATGCCTACTTCCGGCTATGGTATTGGAAGCAATTAAACTCAGAAATATATGCACGGCTATATTTTATTGCGGTTACATGTAGCCGGTTAAAGGATGTGTATGCTGGTGTTTGTGTAGGGGTATAATTAATGTTGGTAAATTTATAGCATCGTATATCCGGAATATATCTTCCGATATGGGGGTTGTGTAGCATATAGAGAAATGTTTTGAGTGCCAAATTTCATGATGATGGCAGGCAATAGAAATAAATAACAAAGTGCTGAAATAGATACCAGTTTCATCAATTTTATTCATTATACACTAAAATCATAACAAAAAGGTATATTATTTAAACTGGGTTATTAAATTTCATTGATTCTTATTTCCATGGAAAATTTCAGAAAATTTTCTGCAGAAAATTTCTTGAAATTTTAAAGGGTGATTTTTTTGAGGTTATGATTTTCATGCATTAGTATTTGACAGATCACGTGGGATTTCAGACATGGTGTCAAAGAGAAAGATGCTCAGTATGCTTTGACATTTCATCATGAATAGACTTACTAACGAGCAACGCTTGCAAATCATTGAATTTTATTACCAAAATCAGTGTTCGGTTCGAAATGTGTTCATTCACCGTAACGTTGCGTCCAACAGCATCTTTGAAAAAATACGGTCCAATGATTCCACCAGCGTACAAACCACACCAAACAGTGCATTTTTCGGGATGCATGGGCAGTTCTTGAACGGCTTCTGGTTGCTCTTCACTCCAAATGCGGCAATTTTGCTTATTTACTTAGCCATTCAACCAGAAATGAGCCTCATCGCTGAACAAAATTTGTCAAAATTTAAACACATTTCGAACCGAACACTGATTTTGGTAATAAAATTCAATGATTTGCAAGCGTTGCTCGTTAGTAAGTCTATTCATGATGAAATGTCAAAGCATACTGAGCATCTTTCTCTTTGACACCATGTCTGAAATCCCACGTGATCTGTCAAATACTAATGCATGAAAATCCTAACCTCAAAAAAATCACCCTTTATTTTCGTAATTTTTTTTTTTTTTTTTTTTTTTTTTGAGGCTGATGCATCTGTTGGCTCTTATTTGCTCCAGAAGTATTTTAGTTTACTGAGGGAGGTGGTTTTGGCTACTAATGGTCTCAATCGGTTGTTGTAGTAACTGCAGATTTTGGGGAGGAGGAGCAGTCCTTGCGCACTCAGGATCCCCAATCACCCAGTAGCGGTATATCGCTTTGGCTAACGTATCCTCATGAATGCTTTTTATACCCACCACCATAGTATGGGGATGAGGGCCACCGTAGCGAAGAGGTTAGCATGCCCACCTATGACGCTAAACGCCTGGGTTCGAATCCTGGCGAGACCAACAGGAAAAAATGTTCAGCGGTGATTTTTTCCTCCTAATATTAGCAACATTTGTATGGTACTATGCCATGTAAAACTACTCTCCAAAGAGGTGTCGCACTAAACGCCGCTCAGACTTGGCTATAAAAACGAGGCCTCTTAACATTGAGGTTAAATTTGAATCGGACTACACTCATTGATATGTGAGAAGTTTGCCGCTGTTCCTTAGTGGAATGTTCATGGGCTAAATTTGCATTTTACTATAGGATGGGGGTATACTTCTCTTCCGTACCACCTCGCAATATTCGTCTAAGACCCCATAAAGTATATATTGGGTTGCCCAAAAAGTAATTGCGGATTTTTTAAAAGAAAGTAAATGCATTTTTAATAAAACTTATAATGAATTTTTAATCAAATATACTTTTTTACACTTTTTTTCTAAAGCAAGCAAAAAGTAACAGCTGATAACTGACAGAAGAAAGAATGCAATTACAGAGTCACAAGCTGTGAAAAAATTTGTCAACGCCGACTATATGAAAAATCCGCAATTACTTTTTGGGCAACCCAATATATTCTTGATCGTCTCGACATTCCGAGTCGATCTAGCCATGTCTTTCCGTCTGTCGAAATCACGATAGCGGTCGAATGCGTAAAGTTAGCCGCTTGAAATATTGCACAGATACTTAACATTGATGTAGGTCATTGGGGGTTGCAAATGGGTCATATCGGTTCAGATTAAGATAGAGCTCCCATATAAACCGATCTCCCGATTTGACTTCTTAAGCCCTTACAAGCCACAATTTTTGCCCGATTTGGCTGAAATTTTGCATGTGGTATTCTGTTAGGACTTCCAACAACTGTCTTAAGTACGGTCCGAATCGTTCTAAAACCTGATATAGTTCCCATATAAACCGATCTCCCGATTTGACTTCTTGAACCCTTATAAGGCGCAATTTTTGCCCGATTTGGCTGAAATTTTGCATGTAGTGTTCTGTTAGGACTTCCAACAACTGGGTCTAGTACGGTCCAAATCGGTCTAAAACCTAATATAGCTCCCATATCAACCGATCTCCCGAATTGACTTCATTAACCCTTACAGGCCACAATTTTTAACCGATTTGGCTGAAATTTTGGATGTGGTGTTCTTTTGTGACTTGCAACAACTGTGTCTAGTTCGGTCCAAATCGGTCTACAACCTGATAAAGCTCCCATATAAACCGATCTCCCGATTTGACTTCTTGAGTTCTAACAAGCCGCAATTTTAGTCCGATTTGGCTAAAATTTTACAGATAGAGTTCTGTTACGACTTCCAATAACTGTGTCTAGTACGGTTCAAATCGGTATATAAACTGATATAGCTCCCATATAAACCGATCTCCCGATTTGACTTCTTGAGTTCTTACAAGCCGCAATTTTTGTCCAATTTGGCTGAAATTTTGCATGTGGTGTTCTTTTGTGACTTCCAATAACTGTGTCTAGTACGGTTCAAATCGGTATATAAACTAATATGGCTCCCATATCAACCGATCTCCCAATTTGGCATCTTTAGCCCCTGGAAGCCTCAATTTTTGTCCGATTCGACTTAAACTTTGCATGTGGTGTTCTTTTTGTGACTTCCAACAACATTCTGCTAACTCCTCGAAATATTCGTCTAAGACCCCATACTGTGCTGAGTATGGTATAAATCGGTAAATAACCTGATATAGTTGACATATAAACCGATCTGGGGTCTTGACTTCTTGAGCCTCTACGGGGAGCAATTCCTATCCGATTTGGCTGAAATATTGCATGACGTGTTTCTTGTTATGTCTTCCGACAACTGTATTAAAAATGGTTCAAATCGATCCATAACCTGATAGAACTGCCATGTAAACCGATCTGGGGTATTGACTTCTTGAGCCACTAGAGGGCGCAATTATTATCCGATTTGGCTGAAATTGTTTACAACGGCTTCTCTTATGACCTTTAACATACGTGTCGAAAATGGCATGAATCGGTTTATAGTCTAATGCAGCTCCCCTATAAACCGATTTGCCTATTTTACTTTTTCAGCCCCTAAAAAGCGCAATTCTTATTAGATTTGGCTGAAATTTTACACAATGACTTCTACTATGGTCTCCAATATTCAGTTCAATTATGGTACGAAATAAACCTTTTATCTTTTGTTTGCCTTAAAAGTGATACCGTGGCAAGAGCTCGACAAATGCGATCCATGGTGGAGGGTATTTATGATTCGGCCCGGCCGAACTTAGCACGCTTTTACTTGTTTCCTTCTATACTAAACGCCCCCACCCTAATAGTTAAGGACCTACAAAGTGTAGCACCCTTTTCAAACATTAATTTTATAGGCTGAACACTTATCTATTGGGTTGCCCAAAAAGTAATTGCGGATTTTTCATATAGTCGGCGTTGACAAATTTTTTCACAGCTTGTGACTCTGTAATTGCATTCTTTCTTCTGTCAGTTATCAGCTGTTACTTTTAGCTTGCTTTAGAAAAAAAAGTGTAAAAAAGTATATTTGATTAAAGTTCATTCTAAGTTTTATTAAAAATGCATTTACTTTCTTTTAAAAAATCCGCAATTACTTTTTGGGCAACCCAATATCATTTGCCGTTTTAATCATTTGATTATCTTGTTTGGTTCAAAGATAGATTTTTGCAAGGAAAAAATTTAAACCGTGCCACTGTGCGACGTTTAGTGCCGAGTTTGGTCTAAATCAGACTATATTTCGATATCGCTGATGTAGATTCATAAATGATGCGTTTTTAGTAGATTAGGAGGAAAGGTGGTTAATGGTGAGTATTCAAAGGTTGTCCCGTCCTTACTTAATGCCTTTTTACTTCTAATCTTTAGTATGAAGTTGCATATCTTTAAATTGTCTTAAAAATTAAAAATTGTCTTAAAAGCTTTATAATTTGATTGCTTCCTTAACTTAACTGAAATAAAATTATTTACGTACAAACAAAACTCACAACATAGCCCAAAACATGAACTACGTTCATAAGGTTTTCAGGCATTTCTATGTTGTTTGGCTTAGAAACAAACTCCTCCTAAGGTCTTTGTAACGTGTTAAATATACATAAATAATGGCCTAATTAAAATATAAGTTAACTCAAATGTTTATATTACGTCCCCCGTTCCATTTCCTGCCATCCAGCCCTGCGCTCTTATGTCTTAAAAAATGATTGTCTTCATTTCCCTGTAGTAAAGCGGCGTGTCTTAATGTTAAACATGTTGAAAATATATTTACTCAGCCATATGGGATGGCACATAAAAAAGGGATTTTCATGACATTATAAAATGTAAGACGACACTGGCACCTTCCCCATTATGAGAAATTTATTTGCTTGTATCTGACACACACACCCACACATACACACATTTGGAGTCATTGCTACTCTGTGTATGTATGTTGTAGTCGTCCTTTCTTAAAAAGGGTTCTAACATTTTCATTATGTCATGCCATTAAAAAGCAACTACAACAAGAGCTTAGCAGTAAAAAAAAGGTATTAAGAGAAGAAAGAGTAATTTCCTTAAAATTCTAATTACGAAGCATTACGAAATGAATATTTGTTCCTTCGAGTCTTCCGGTAGCCGGTGCTGCCGAGTTGGTGTGGTAGGTTCCGTTTCCTTGTTTGGTGTTTTTATTTTTTTTTTTTTTTTATATTTAACAAAGGCTTCTTGCGTGGATGCTGGCTTACTTAATGTTAGGGGTGCCTCCATGTTTTTTTTTTTAACTCTTTTTTGGCCTTTTATTAACATGTTAAGCTTAGGATGTCGACTAAAAAAACAAATCTTTTCGCACCCAAAACAATTTAAAGAAAAAAAAAAGACAACAAAAGCTACAAAAACAACATGAACAACGATGAAAGTAACTACGAGGGATCTATTTTTAGAGTGATACATGCTTAAGCTTTGAACAGTCTCATAGAGAAGTTATTAAATTTTAATGCAAAAATGACCAACATCTTGATTGCAGACAAACATCCAGGTCAACTAGGCTACAGTAGCTAAATCATGTTAGAAAATTATGATAAACAAGTAAGAATGTGCCAAGTTCTTATATACCATGGATCGCATTTGTCAAGTTTTTTGGCCGATTTCTCTTTATAGACAACCAAAGGATAATGTATAAGAAATGCTATGCTATTCAGAGCCATACTTGGCGCAGTTGTTGATGGTAAAACCAAAACACTTGATGCAAAATTTCAGCCAAATCGGATAATAATTGCGCCCTCTAGCGGCAAAGAAGTCAAGATACGAGATCGGTTTATATGGGAGCTATATCAGGTTATGAACTGATTTGAGTCATACTAGACAGAGTTATTGATGGTCAAACCAAAACACTTCATACAAAATTTTGTCCAAATCGGTCAATAATTGCGCCCTCTAGCGGCAAAGAAGTCACGTTCCGAGAACGGTTTATATGGAAACTATATCAGGTTATATACCGATTTGGACCATACTTAACAGAGTTATAGACGATCAAACCAAAACACTTTGTGCAAAATTTCAGCCAAATCAAGATCCGATATCGGTTTATATGACAGCTATACCCAAGCAGGCAAACATCCAGGTCAACTAGGCTACAGTAGCTAAATCATATTAGAAAATGATGACAAATAAGTAAAAGCGTCCTAAGTTCGGCCGGGGCGAATCTTATATACCATGGATCGCATTTGTCAAGTTCTTTGGCCGATATCTCTTTATAGACAAACAAAGTATAATCTATTAGATTATACTTTGCGCCCTCTGGCGCAATTTCGAATAAGAAATGCCAAATCGAATAAGAAATGCGCTCTCTAGAGGCTCCAGAAGTCAAGATCCCAGATCGGTTTATATAAAAGCTATATCAAGTTATAAACCGATTTGAACCATACTTGGCAGAGTTCGAGACGGTCAAACCAAAACACTTTGTGCAAAATTTCAGCCAAATCGGATAAAAATTGCGCCCTCTGGAGGCTCAAGAAATCAAAATACGAGATCGGTTTATATGGGAGCTATATCAGGTTGTATACCGATTTGGACCACACTCGGCAGAGTTATTGATGGTCAAATCAAAACGCTTCATACAAAATTTCAGCCAAATCGGATAAAAATTGCGTCCTCTAGAGGCTCAGAAGTCAAGATCCGATATCGGTTTATGTGGCAGCTATACACAAACATGGACCGATTTGGCCCATTTACAACCCCAACTAATCTGCACCAATAAGAAGTATTTATAAAAAATTTCAAGCACCTTGCTTTCCTCCTCCCAAAGTTGGCGTACTTTCGACAGACAGACGGACGATCGAACGGACAGACAGACATGGGTAAATCGACTTAGAATGTCAAGACGATAAGGGATAATTTTTTAGCTATTATCTTTTTGGCAACTTTTGTTTAAACAACTCACTTGCGTTCCGTGTGTTGTTTCACTGTCAAACATCTTCAGTTTGGTCTAGAATTTAACCATGAATTGTCATACAAACGAACAACGTTTGCAAATTATTGAAATTTATTATCAAAATGCGTGTTCTGTTAAGAAAGCTCATCGCGTGCATCTTCGATTTTATAGGCGAAGCTCGTTTTTGGCTCAATGGGTACGAATAGCAGAATTTTTGATTTTGGATTGAAGATCAGTAAGAAAGAATGCAAGAGTTACAAATGCATCCAGAAAAAATCACAGTTTGGTGCGGTTTATGGGTTGGTGGCATCATTGGACCGTACTTCTTCAAAGATGTTGCGAAACGTAACGTAACTGTGAATGGTGAGCGCTACCGTGAGATGTTATCCAACTTTTTTTGCCCAAAATGCAAGAGCTTGACTTGCTTGAGCCTCTAGAGGGCTCCATTATTATCCGTTTTGCCTAAAATTTTGCACATGGTGTTTTGATATCACTTTCAACAACTGTGCCAAGTATGATCTAAATCAGTTCATAACCTGATACAGCTGCCATATAACCCGTTCTCCCGATGAGATTTTTGAGCCTCTAGAGGGCGCAATTCTTATCCAGAATATATTCTTGTAAAAATCTAAGACGATCTAGACATGTCCGTCCGTCTGTCTGTTGAAATCACGCTACAGTCTTCAAAAATAGAGATATTGAGCTGAAACTTTGCAAAGAGTCTTTTTTTGTCCATAAGCAGACTAACTTCGAAAATGGGCTATATCGGACTATATCTTGATATAGCCCCCATATAGACCGATCCTCCGATTTAGGGTCTTAGGCCCATAAAAGCCACACTTATTATCGGATTTTGCTGAAATTTGCGACAGTATGTTGTGTTAGGCCTTTCGACATTCTTCGTCAATTTGGCCTAGATCGGTTCAGATTTGGATATAGCTGCCATATAAACCAATCCTCCGATTTAGGGTCTTAGGTCCATAAAAGCCACATTTATTATCCGATTTTGCTGAAATTTAGGACCATGAGTTGTGTTAGGCCTTGCAACATCCTTCGTCAATTTGGCCCAGATCGGTCCAGATTTGGTTATAGCTGCCATATAGACCGATCCTCCGATTAGTTGAAGGGGTGCCTCAAATATAAATATTTTTTTTTTTAAATCTTATTTGAAAGGTTTTTAAAAGATTAGTGAAAAAATATCATAAAAATTTTCATATTCCATTTTTGGTCACCGGGGCAACACTGTGCCGAGTGCCTCAGTGCGAAGCCTCTTTTGAAAGAATTTTTTATGCCACGTAGTAATTCACCAATGAACATGTGAACATATTTGCCGAACATTTTTGCCGATGTTCCCACCAGAACTCGAACCCAGGCGTTCAGCGTCAATGGCGGAAATGCTAACCTCTGCGCTACGGGGGTCTCCCATTTCTTTCGATATTTTAACTGGCTATGCCAGAACATTTGTTCCACTAGCCGAACGCAGAATAGCATTCCAAGCGCCTTTTTGGCTCATTTTATAATTTCTGACACCAATTTTCTATCGCTCATTTGGTCGTCCCGGTTTGCGTGTACTACTGTGTTTGCCTTGAAAAGGCTTCTGTGCTGGAGCTTCTTCGTCCTTAAAACAACATGACTTAGACAATTCAATCTTTGTATTTTGATACGTGTAACTAAGCTATCGTCGTCATAGAGCTCATACATCGCCTATATTTCATACGACGCCTATATTTTCCATTAACTCAAACTGGTACATATATTTTACGAAGAATCTTTCTCTAGCATGTGTTCTCTTGTGAGTGGTGTGCTATATCTATTCACATCTGCAACTCGTAAAATCTTCGCCAGCAGGATATTAAAGAAATCACACCATAGGCTGTCTCCTTGTCTGAAACCTCGTTTGGTATTGAATGGTTCGGAGAGATTCTTTCCGATTCTTACAGAGGAACGTGTATCAGCAAGTGTCAGCCTGCAATCTTATTAATTTTCCAGGGGTACCATACGGTTACCACCCATAGTTTTCTTTAATATGTTTTTTTAAAAAACCTATCATTCCAAATTTTAGCACCCTCTACAATTACCAACTAAAGAGGTTACGACAGCCTTGTGAAAAGGGGACTTGAATTTTAAACAGTTTTCCGTCAACTTTAATCAGTACCAGTTTTGCCATTCATAAGTTGGTGAGTGTGTAGATGGTAGGACTTGTGTCACAAAGTGTCATCGTTGTCGTCATTGTCACAGTTACAGTCATCATCATATCGTCATCATCGTAGTCAGTGTCGCCATCATCGGCATCACCATCACCATCACTATCACCGTCTTCATTGTCATTCTCGTCAAAATGTCACTTCATTTTGTAGGCAAAATGCCGGAAAATCACAGGAAATGAGCATGGGGTCTTTGTTGTCGCTTTAGCTGTTGGCTCGATTGAATGCCAGTCGTTGTCGTCGTCGTCGTCAGTTCATCCTTTTATCCCTTTTTCAGGCTGTATGTAGTGGGGAATATGAAAAAGTAAATCTTAAAAAAAAAATCGGTGTAAGAAAATTTCCATATGAAATAAATTGGATTTTATTTTGATACGTTGTATATGCTGCATATGTTTTTATTGAAGAGAGAAACGCCTCTTATGATGAAGTTGATGAGGGTTTTTATTTGCCTTGTTGCAAATCTAATTTTTTTCTTGCTTATTTTTTTTTTTATTGGAAATCAATGCCGACATATTTGCAAAATTACTTTTTAATTTGGATGAAGATTTTTATAAGGTTGTAAACGAATTCAGTGATGTGCTACTTTTTAATATGAGGTATGTTTTAAGCATTTAAGTTTTAAAAAGAATTTTTATTAAGGAACGTTAAAGGTTTTGAGGTATAACCGAAATTTAAGCACCTACGATGGTTATGGATTTCCGGCAAGAGGTTATATTCGGGTCCCAGTTAGGGGACAAATTCAGGTATACAGAAACCAAAATGTTGACGAGCGTTTCCCATAGAGTGAACCATATGACTATGGACTTGGATTCTATATGACTATATGCTTGTGGAGATGAAGAAAGTTATCTGCAAATTTGTGACGACGAAACTCAGCAGTAGTAGTTCCAAGTTAATAAATAGTATCGTTAAGTTAATAAACATATTTAGCGAGAGTTGAGTTAGTCCAGATTGCCTATTAACAAACTATATCACTTAGGTCGGTTTCCTCCTCAACGGCCGGTGAGCAGACAACAACAAAACACAATGACTTGTTGACATCGAAAGTTGTTTACATTTTTTGGGGACAAGTTGCAACAACACAACACAGAGAGTTGTTTTCGCCAAAATTATTTGCAACCGTAACTTTAACAACACAACAAGGAGTTGTTTACTTCTTAAAAGTGGTAAACAGCTTGTTTTCGATTTGGGGGAAAAACAGCTTGTTATTCAAAATAAGTACGTGGCGAATTTCAGGAGTCGAAACGAATATTCGAAGCAGTCAAGGAAGGAGCCATAAGCCGTGCGGACGTGGTGAGTAGAATGAACTTAGAGTGCCTTACTGCCTCAAACATATTAGGGATGTGCCCATTCGTCGCCCAGTACCTAGTGTTAACAGGGTGCCCTCTTGCTTCTTAGCTTTGTGATCGTCCTTTGCCACTCCCTTGCCACCTCACTTTTATCAACGAAGTAGCCCCTCTCGTCCCATTACCTAATTAACCAGAATAGTGTCGTGTACTAGGATGTGCCTCCTAGCCACAATCTTGCCACTGCGCCCGAAACCCCACTTTGATCAAGGGAGGGCCCTCTCTCTCCTTCACGAGCCGCCATCTAGTGAACCCGAACAGCGTCTTATACCAGGGTGTGCCTCCTAGCCACCAACCCGCGTATAGTGCCGTATAATAGGGTGTGCCTCCTTACCACTCTCTTGCCACCGCGCCCGAAACCCAACTCTGATCAAGGGAGCGCCCTCTCTCGCCCTCACGTGCCGTCATCTAGTGAACCCGAACAGTGTCTTATACCAGGGTGTGCCTCCTAGCCACCAACCCGCGTATAGTGCCGTATAATAGGGTGTGCCTCCTTGCCACTCTCTTGCCACCGCGCCCGAAACCCCACTCCGATCACGGGAGGGCCCTCTCTCGTCTTCACGTGCCGTCATCTAGTGAACCCGAACAGTGTCTTATACCAGGGTGTGCCTCCTAGCCGCCAACCCGCGTATAGTGCCGTTTAATAGGGTGTGCCTTCTTGCCACTGCGCCCGAAACCCCACTCTGATCAACGGAGTTCTCTCTTTTGCCTCCACGTGCCGTCATCTAGGAAACCCGAACAGTGCCATGTACTAGGGTGTGCTTCTTAGCCACCAACCCGCGTATAGTGTCGTATTATAGTGTGTGCCTCCTTGCCACTCTTTGGCCACCGCGCCCGAAAACCCCACTTTTATAAACGGAGTGTCTTCTTTCACTTGCCGTTGACCTATGAACCCGAACGGGGCCCCATATTAGGATGTGCCCCCCTGACAACAAACCGCTTATCCCCCGCATACTAGGGTGTGACTTTCTTCGTTTACCGTGCACGGATATCTCGCGTAGCAATCGTCAGACCATCCGCATCTTCGTGCCGTGAACGCTGGTTTACTCGAATAATGACGTGTATTGGGGTGTGCCTCCTAGCCACCTATCAGTGCCCAACCGAGTGTTGGGATGTGCCTCGTGTCACTTACCGGCTGCCAAACCCCACTGCCCAATCGTGTATTAGGGGACGCCCGATCTCAAACCGACCCATCAAGCTCCTCAGCTACCGTGCTGCCGAAGCACACCCTCAACCTTTTAGTTTGAGGACTCCATCCAGAAAATAAAACATATAAAAGCAGCAAAAACGTTTCACTCTCTCAGTCCCAGATTAAATAAATTTTTGTGACGAACCTTGCCAACGGTGAGCTGAACCCCAGCACCCAGAGGTAACTTGTCGTTAGAAATTTGCCCATGAACATTCCATTAAGAAACGGGGGCAAACTACTCACATATCAACGATTGCTGTCCGATTCAAGTTTGAGCTCATTGATAATGGCCTCCTTTTTATAGTCGAGTCCAAACGAGTCCATAAATACATCTGTCACATATACCATGGGTAGATTGGCTCCCAGCCTCGCAAGCAACACTTGGTGTTGCCTAGGCCAGAAACTTTCTAGCAGCCCTCGTATGTTGCCCAATTTTTTTTTTTCAACAATTGGTATAGGTTGGGTCCAAAATATACTTTACTAATTTACTTTAATTGGCCATTACAAAACATTTTGGCCCATAGTCCAACGTAGAATAGATTTCCAAGCGTCTCAATCCTCTGCCCTTTATCTCCAATCTCTAGCACCCAGTTTCGAAATGTCTTTCTCCACTTGTTCACTGCATTGAAGTTTTGGTTTTCCCCTTTTGTTCTATTATATTTTGTTTGTGTTCTATTATATTTCTATTATATAGTTGCCTTCAAAAGTCTTCTTCGCTGGACCCCTTTCATTCATTCTGACATCATAATCTAGCCAACGCAACCGTTGTATTTTAATACGTTTAACTATGTCAACGCCGTCATACAGCCCATACAGCTCGTGTTGCATACGAAGCTTATATTCATATATTTTACAAAGGATCTTTCTCTCAAACACTCCAAGTACTGTGTTATCTGTTTTAGCAAGAACCCATTAGAGTGTCCCAAAAACAAAAAAGTATTTTTTATCATTACTGGTAGCGTTACCAACCACCATGATGATGATCCAAAAAAAAAAAAAAGAAAAAAACACTGCAAAAACATCGGAAATGGTTCGGCGTGGGAAGACTCGACTTGAAAAAAATCCACTTCATAGTGGCAATCAAATGGGTAAAGATTTACAAAAATATGCCGTGAAAGGATGCTACATACAGTTATGTGCGAAAAAATAGGTACAAAGCACTGTTGCTACAAAAAGTCAAATTTAAGGTAGTGCCAAGTAATAGCCACAGTAAGTTAATTCGTTTAAAAAAATAGGATAAAATCCCACACGTTTTAATACAGAAAAACTTTGTATGTTAGCAATAAAATGTCTGTTGTGGGGTGGCCTACAAAGTCTCCGAATTTAAGTCCGATCGACAATCCGTTAAATGTGGTTAAAACTCAAATAAGAGGATTACGTCCGTCCAACTCAGATGAATTTTGGTTACCTATTTGAGCTTTGTAAGAAGTTATTGGGTTGCCCAAAAAGTAATTGCGGATTTTTTAAAACAAAGTAAATGCATTTTTAATAAAACTTAGAATGAACTTTAATCAAATATACTTTTTTTTACACTTTTTTTCTAAAGCAATCTAAAAGTAACAGCTGATAACTGACAGCAGAAAGAATGCAATTACAGAGTCACAAGCTGTAAAAAAGTTTGTCAACGCCGACTATATGAAAAATCCGCAATTACTTTTTGGGCAACCCAATATATTAGTTTGGGTTCACCCGAAGTGAACCGACTCTATGTTGAGGATGATGCAAATCCGTACACACAAGGGATCGTTAAGTAATTACTATGTTGTTAGAACACAATTTGGCTACATTCGTTACTCAAAACTTGCCTTCGTTTTCTGATTTTGCAGTTTTTCGTTTAAGATCCAGAAGTGTCCATTTAAACCAATCTCGCAGTTTGAATTCTGGAGCTTTGTGAAGGTGCAATTATTATACGATTGTGCTGAAATTTTAAACTTGGTCTTTTATTATGACTTCTATTAGCCATGTCTTATATATCGGTCAATAAAGTCCCATGATCGATAAATATGTTCGGTTTGGTGGCCTTTGTTGGTGGGAGGGCCACCCTCTTCTACCAAATATCCTTCATTTGAGTCCCATATGATTTGTTTATATATGTATAGCGATTGCTGGTTTTGGTGTTGGTGCGGTCCTCCCACCCTTTACCCCACTCCAAATTTATGTTCTGTAAGGGAGCAAACAAAATTTCCCTTGAATCCCAACACACATCTCCGAGATCTGGCATTTTTGAAAATAAGGGTAAGGGGGAGGGTCCGCTCCCCTTAAGATATCAAAAAATAAAGTACCATGCGTCTATTCTGGACTATCTGTTAAAATTTGAAGAAAATCTGAAAGGGGGAGGGTCCGCTCCCCTTAAGATATCGAAAAAAGTAGTACAATGCGTCCATTCTGCACCATCTGTTAAAATTTCAAGAAAATCTGTTCAGCCGTTTATGGGTCTGTACGGAACAAGCAAACAGGCAAACAAACACATTTTGAATTTTGTATAATTGACGCTATTTATTGTTGTTATACCCACCACCGAAGGATGGGGTATATTCATTTTGTCATTCCGTTTGCAACATATCGAGATATCCATTGCCGATCCTATAAAGTATATATATTCTTGATCAGCGTAAAAATTTAAAACGATCTAGACATGTCCGTCCGTCTGTCTGTTGAAATCACGCTACAGCCTTTAAAAATAGAGATATTGAGATGAAATTTTGCACAGATTCTTTTTTTTGTCCATAAGCAGGTTAAGTTCGAAAATGGGCTATATCGGACTATATCTTGATATAGCCCCCATATAGACCGATCCGGCGATTTAGGGTCTTAGGTTCATAAAAGCCACATTTATTATCCGATTTTGCTGAAATTTGGGACAGTGAGTTGTGCTAGGCCCTCCGACATCCTTTGTCAATTTGGCTCAGATCGGTCTACATTTGGATATAGCTGCCATATAGACCGATCCTCCGATTTAGAGTCTAAGGCCCGTAAAAGCCACATTTATTATCCGATTTCGCTGAAATTTAGGACAGTGAGTTGTGTTAGGCCCTTCGACTTCGTTCGTTAATTCGGCCCAGATAGGTTCAGATTTGGATATAGCTGCCATATAGACCGATTCTCCGATTTAGGGTCTTAGGCCCACAAAAGCCACATTTATTATCCGATTTTGATGAAATTGGGGGCAGTGAATTGTGTAAGGCCCATCAACATCCTTCGTTAAATTGGCCCAGATCGGTTCAGATTTGGATATAGCTGCCATATAGACCGATCCTCCGGTTTAGGGTCTTAGGCCCACTAAAGCCACATTTATTATCCGATTTTGATGAAATTCGGGGCAGTGAATTGTGTAAGGCCCATCGACATCCTTCGTTAATTTGGCTCAGATCGGTCCAGATTTGGATATAGCTGCCATATAGATCGATCCTCCGATTTATGGTGTAAGGCCCATAATAGCCACATTCATTATCCGATTTTGCTGAAATTTGGGACAGTAAGTTGTATTAGTCCCTTCGACATCTTTCTTCAATTTGGTCCAGATCGGTTCAGATTTGGGTATAGTTGCCATATAGACCGATTTCTTGATTTATGGTTTTGGGCCCATTTATTGTCCGATGTTGCCGAAATTTGGAACAATGAGTTAAGTTAAGCCCCTTGACATACTTCTGCAATATGGCACAGATCGGTTTAGGTTTGGATATAGCTGCCATATAGACCGATATCTAGGTTTTAGGTTTTGGGGCCACAAAAGACGCATTTATTGTCCGATATCGCTGAAATTTGAGACAGTGAGTTTGGTTAGGCTCTTCGACGTCCTTCTTCAATTTTGCCCAGATCGGTCCAAATTTGAATATAGATGCCATATAGACCGATCTTTCGATTTAAGGTTTTGGGCCCATAAAAGAGGCATTTATTGTCCGACTTCGCCGAACAGTGGGACAGTGCTTTGTGTTATGCTCTTCGACATTTTTATGCAACTTGGCCCAAATCGGTCCAGATTTGGATATAGCTGCCATGTAGACCGATATCTCGATTCAAAGTCTTGGCCCCATAAAAGGCGCATTTATAATCCGATTTCACTGAAATTTGACACAGTGACTTATGTTAGGCTTTTTGACATCCGTGTCGTATATAATTCAGATCGGTATATTTTTAGATAGCTATATCTATTAGCTGTACTTATTAGTATTTGGTCCAAATCGGAACCTATTTTGATATAACTGATATGGGACATAAGGTATGAAATTTTCACTGAATTTTGATGAAAGGTGGTTTACATATATACCCGAGGTGGTGTGTATCCAAAGTTCGGCCCGGCCGAACTTAACGCCTTTTTACTTGTTTTTTTTTTTTTTAATTTTGTCAAAATTGTAGCTAAGATTGACACACAATTTTTAATCCTTTATTGCTAATCACTAAATGTTAAATGTCTAGGTGACTATTTATAAATATAAAATGAAATCCAACATTTTGAATTCCCACAAAATTGCTGCTTTCAAACAACATCATATAAATTCCATTTAATAGCGATTTATACTGAATTCGATTTTTTAATGACAGTTTTTTCGCTCGTATATGCCCACCACCATAATAAAAAATTAAAAACCTCCCAAAAAAATTATGGTACAACGCCACAAAGTTGTGTGGGCAGTTTGATGTTTCTAAATCCAAATAGCACCTCCTGTGGGATGAGACAAGCAAAAAAAAAAAAAAAAACAAAAATGTTGCAAAAGAATAATGGACAAAACACAAGATACAATAACATAGCCCGTTTTTGATATGAATGAGATTTATGATGTTTTGATTCGGAGAATATATATCAAATTTATAACATCATCATTATCATCATAACGTCTA
This sequence comes from Stomoxys calcitrans, assembly GCF_963082655.1. Taxonomy (NCBI): domain Eukaryota; kingdom Metazoa; phylum Arthropoda; class Insecta; order Diptera; family Muscidae; genus Stomoxys; species Stomoxys calcitrans. The sequence goes on along the minus strand of NC_081555.1, from coordinate 146,029,389 downwards.
ATTGTAGACAAACACTAACGCCAACGAGCTTGATTAATAAAAAGCCTTGTGATTTCTTCAGATGGGTGGACGGATTTGGCTACATTGACTTATAATGTCAAGAAGTTTATGAGGCTGCAGATCACTCTTACACTCACTCGTGTTACAAACGAAATTAGCATACCCCCCATTCTATGATGGTGGCTATAAAGAGATATCTTTATCCCTTTAAAATCTATAAAATTATTACCCTGATTTATCTCTTTTTAACCACTGTGCAACGCAGCGTAATACCATTTGAGCTCCTCTACAACACCTTTGCACTTGACATTTGGCCCAATGCGCAACCATATTAAACCACTAAAATTATATTTCAGTATAATGTTTTTAAAATCTTGTTCCCCCGCCTTGGATTTTCATTTCATGCCACAGAGTGGTTTAATTTTCAAAAGGTCACATCATTTAAATGGCATGATTGCATATATTTGTGGCATTATTTTTTTAAGATTTTTGTATACTCTCTCACACACACACTCAATGGCCTCTTTCCCCCTTCCTTTCCTTCTTTAATACATGTAATCGTTTAAAGGTTCTACAAATTATGTAAATTGCAATTGTTCTACCAAAAACCATAGCCCCTTATTGGCACCACCTTTCTATAGGGTGTCTTTAAAATCACACTCTGTATAAGTATGCAGGGGTGAGTGTGTGTGTGTGTGCGAGAGTGTTAAAGGCTCTGATTACATTAACTTCATCACATGTGTTAGTGTGTTGGGTGTGTGCTGTTTCGTAAGTTATTTGTAAAGGTTGCCTTTTTCTCATGCAGTGCCGCTGATGCCAGTGATGCTGACACCGATTATGTTGTGTATAACCTTATATGCCCTCGGGGATGTTGATACAGAATTGAAAAATAAAATTAACATACAAAATTTGATTATATTGATGAAGGAGGCAACAACGACGATGAGGATAAGGATAAGAATGATGACGATGACGATAACGATGGTTTGGGCAGGCATCAAGGACATTTGCTGATTGCTGCTGCTGCTTGCTGTTGGGCCGACTGAGGAAAACAAAATGCAAATGAAAATGAAGTGAAATGTTGGTTTTACTACAAAAAAAAAAAAAATAAAAAATAAACAAGGAGATGAAAACTAATTTTGCACAGCTTTTTCCTTTTTTTGTTGATTTTATGAAAGTGCCTGCTAAGAATTCCTTTTATTCAAATTACATTACCTTTTTCTGTTTTTTTTCTCATAATATACATGTATACTGATTTTTGGCTAACTTAATATGCCATGTCCTGCAGTGACCAGTGGTGCCGAAAGAAAATAATTTGTATATAAAATAAAATTTACATCAATTGTAAAACAGACAAAATTTTGGCAAATTTTATCAAGACTTGATATAATTTGAATCATTTTCATTGTCTTTAGTTGCTAAGAAGATAGAAATTTGTTTAGAGTTTCGATTATCATAGAAAACTACGTCGACGTATGATGTCCATTGAAAATTTCGTTCGTCCTTCTTTGGAAATTACGATAGCGATCGAAGGAATATAGACATCCGCTTCGAGGCCACCGTAGCGCAGAGGTTAGCATTAGCTTCCAAATACACTGAACGTCTGGGTTCGAATCCTAGCGGGTCCATCAGAAACCAGTTAGGAAAGGCAAAAGTCGGGCGAGGCCGACTATATAGTACCCTACACCAACATGTCTACGTACTGCCTTTAATACACGGAACCTAAGTTGAAATCTAGTCGAACTTCAATTTTGCATCCCCATTGAAAGCACCTAAATTGTGGCTACTACTGCCTTCAAGGGCCATATCTTTGATTAAATTTTGCACACGTATTGAGAAAGAAATTTGATTACAATCGGACAACAAATGCGATCTTTAACTTGATCACAAGAATACATGGACAAATAGACAGACATAGCTAAATCGAATTAGGAAGTAATTCTAAGCCGATCGGTATTCTTATCAATGGGTCTAGCTCTTCTCCTTCTTAGCGTTGCAACAAATGCACAAAGTTATAATACTCTGTACCACAATGGTGGTGTAGGGTATAAAAATATTTCAGCGGTGGTTTTCCCCTCTTAATGGTGGCGACATTTGTGAGGTACTATGCCATTAAAAAAAAAACTTTTCTCCAAATGGTATCGCGCTGCGGCACGCCGTACTGACTCAGCTATAAAAGGGAAGCTTAAACTTAAATCGGACAGCACTCATTGATATGTTATTGATGATTGATAGACGATTAATGGAATGTTCATGGGCAAATTTGCAAGTTTCCAAACAGTCTTGAAGTGTAAAAAGAAGATTAACGCCTTCTCTAAGGATGGCACAATCCGCTTCGCTTGATTGCTGGGCCAAAGCAGAGTAAGGGGACCAAACGACATGGAAATTGAAAACAATTATGATGATTCCTTATCAAGTTTTCGAGATATTACACTTAAAATCGGACCAAATTTCCTAAAAATTATGTGTGTTTTTTGAAAATTTAAAATAAGTCAACATTGATTAGGAAGAAGTTTTTGCATGGCTGCCATATCGTCTTTATACCCACCACCATAGGATAGGGGGTATATTCATTAAGTCCTTCTGTTTGCCAAACATCGAAATATCAATTTCCGACCCTACAAAGTATATATATTTCGGATCGTCGTAAAATTCTAAGATGATTTAACGATATCCGTGTGTCTGTCCGTCGGTCTGTTGTAATCACTCTACAGCCTTCACAAATTGAGATATTGAGCTGAAATTTGGCACATATTCGTTTTTTTGATGCATGCTAGTTAAGTTCTTGAACGGGCCAAATCGGACCATATTTGGATATAGCTCCTATATAGACCGATCTCTCGATATAGGGTTTAATGCCCATAAGTGCTTTATTTATAATCCGATTTCGCTGAAATTAAAAACATTAAAAACAGTAGCTTAAAGCCACCCGACATCTGACCCAAATATGGTTCAGATCGGACTATATTTAGATATAGCTGTCTTATAGACCGATCTGCCGATAAAGGGTCTGAATCCCATAAAAGCGTTATTTTTTAACCGATGTTTTTTCTGATGTTCTCGCCAGCATTCGAACCCATGCGTTTGGCGTCATTGGTGGACATGCTAACCTGCACTCTACGGTGGCCTGCCTTTAGCCTTTGCAACCTTACCATGGCAAACTTAAGTTAGGTTGAAAAGGTGTTGCCGATTATAATACGTAGCAATCTTCTAGTTGTGCGGCCCAAATATTGAATAGTAACTTTGGAGATATCTATGTCAGCGATACTGTGTTGCTTACAAAATCCCCAATCATTCCCCATTTTATGCCCTTAACTTTGTTAAAGTCTGCAATGGCGCCGGAGTCTAATAAACGTGAATGTTCGGCATTGACGTTTACAAAATGCTTTCTAAAATAATGTTTTTATTTTTATAAAAAAAAAAGTAAAACCTTGCTAAGCCCGGTCCCGCCGAATCTTATATGCAGTCCACCATGTCATTCTTTGAATGGCTTTCAAATATATATGAGCTACATATATCAAGTTTTTGACCGATATGCACTGTAGTTGTCATGGCTGTTAGAAGTCATAGAAAAACACTACCTCCAAAATTTAATGCAAATCGAAGTCGGAAGTCATACCAAAACGTTATGTACAAGATTTCAGCCAAATTGGATAGGAATTGCGTGCTCTAGTCGATCGATTGATATTGGATAGGACCAAAATGTTGAGTTGAAGAATCAATCTCGCCCAGTTGGAGGCGAGATTGATTCCTCAGTAGAAAAGTAGAGCGGGGCAAGAGCCTAGGTTGCTATCAATGAAATCGAGAATTGAGCATTTGGAAAGCACAAAATAAAGAATTTCATTATGCCGGCAAACCATAGGGGTTTACATTTGTTTCGCGTGAACAAGCAGCTATATCAAAACATGGATCGATTTGGCCCATTAACAATCCCAACAAACCTGAACTAATACGAAATATTTGTGCAAAATTTAAAGTACCTAGCTTAACAGACGGACGGACTGACATGGACTTAATGACATGACGATCAAAAATCTATATACTATATATGGTCTTAAGCGAATGTTTTGAGGTGTGACGAAATTAGTATACCTCCATTCTATCTTCTAAAATTGATTTATATAAATTTTTTCGTCGAAATTTGTTTTTAATATAAAATTTTGTCGAAACTTAATTATATAAAATAAAAATATAGTTAATATAATATAAGATTTCGTTGAAATTTATTTTCTAAAAATTTTCTCGGGTTTCATAGAAACTTTGATAATTTTTTATGAAACCATTCGACATAATATAATATTCCCAGTAAATTTTGATAAAATTTAATTTTGATTAAAATATGATAAAAATTTGATTTTTTATAAAAAAAAAAAAAATCTTCCAAAATTTACTACTTTATAAATTTTCGAAGAAATTTCGTTATCTTTTTGGCAACATTGGTTTAAACAGCTCACGCACGTTTAGTGTTTTGTTTCACTGTCAAACATCTTCAGTTTGGTCTTGCAAGCGAGCAACGCTTGCAAATTATTGAATTTTATTATCAAAATGCGTAGTCTATTAGGAAAGTTCATCTCACGGTTCTTCCATTTTATGGGCGAAGCTCATTTTTGCCTCAATGGGTACGTAAATAAGCAGAATTGTCGATTTTGGAGTGGAGATCACCCCGAACCATTGCAAGAGCTACAAATGCATCCAGAAAAGTCACAGTTTGGTGCGGTTTATGTGCTGGTGTCATCATTGGACCGTACTTCTTCAAAGAAGATGCGAACCGTAACGTAACTGTGAATAGTGAGCGCTATCATGAGATGATATCCAACTTTTTTGTCCAAAATGCAAGAGCTTGACTTGCATGACATGTGGTTTCAACAAGACGGTGCCACATGCCACACAGCAAGCGTAACAATTTACTTATTAAGAGGCATTTTATTTAACGTAATTGGTCGCTTAACGCCTTAAGACAATTTTTTTTTTAGGCTATGGCGCTTATGTCTAGACAAACAATCCTGCTTCAATTGACGCATTGGAAGACAACATTGTAGCATTTATTCGTGAAATACAGTCCGAGATGTTGGAAAGAGTATGCCAGAATTGGACTAAACGGAAGGACCATTTGAGCAGTCACGGTCAAAATATGCATGAAATAATCCTCATACATTCAATTATATGGACCGTACTGTCGGTTCAAATAAAGATATCATAAATTTTTATGAATTTTATGTTTTTTATACCCACCACCGAAGGATGGGGGTATATTCATTTTGTCATTCCGTTTGCAACACATCGAAATATCCATTTCCGACCCTATAAAGTATATATATTCTTGATCAGCGTAAAAATCTAAGACGATCTAGCCATGTCCGTCCGTCTGTCTGTTGAAATCACGCTACAGTCTTTAAAAATAGAGATATTGAGCTGAAATTTTGCACAGATTCTTTTTTTGTCCATAAGTTAAGTTCGAAGATGGGCTATATCGGACTATATCTTGATATAGCCCCCATATAGACCGATCGGCCGATTTAGGGTCTTAGGCCCATAAAAGGCACATTTATTATCCGATTTTGCTGAAATTTGCGACAGTGAGTTGTGTTAGGCCGTTCAACATTCTTCGTCAATTTAGCTCTGATCGGTCCAGATTTGGATATAGCTGCCATATAGACCGATCCTCCGATTTAGGGTCTAAGGCCCATAAAAGCCACATTTATTAACCGATTTTGCTGAAATTTGGGACAGTGAGTTGTGTTAGGCCCTTCGACTTCCTCCGTGAATTTGGCCCAGATCGGTTCAGATTTGGATATAGCTGCCATATAGACCGATCCTCCGATTTATGGTGTTAGGCCCATAAAAGCCACATTTATCATCCGATTTTGCTGAAATTTGGGACAATGAGTTGTGTTAGCCCCTTCGTCATCTTTCTTCAATTTGGTCCAGATCGGTTCAGATTTGGATATAGGTGCCATATAGACCGATTTCTTGATTTATGGTTTTGGGCCCATAAAATGCTCATTTATTGTCCGATGTCGCCGAAATTTGGGACAGTGAGTCAGGTTAAGGGCCTTGACATACTTCTGCAATATCGCACAGATCGGTCCAGATTTGGATGTAGCTGCCATATAGACCGATATCTCGATTCAAAGTCTTGGCCCCATAAAAGGCGCATTTATTGTCCAATTTCGCCGAAATTTGGGACAGTGCTTTTTATTAAGTTCTTCGACATTTTTATGGAACTTGACCCAAATCGGTCCAGATTTGGATGTAGCTGCCATGTAGAGCGATATCTCTATTTAAAGTCTTGGCCCCATAAAAGGTGCATTTATAATCCGATTTCACTGAAGTTTGACACAGTATCTTACATTAGGTTTTTCGACATCCGTGTCGTATATAGTTCAGATCGGTTTATTTTTAGATTTAGCTAGTATATTTACTAGTATTTGGTCCAAATCGGAACCTATTTACATATATACCCGAGGTGGTGGGTATCCAAAGTTCGGCCCGGCCGAACTTAACGCCTTTTTACTTGTTTTTTTTTGAAAAACTTTCCTATAGATCTTTTAAAAAATCACCCTTTATAAAATTTTGCCAAAATTCTATTTTCGTTTAGTTTTTTGTTAACTTATGATTTTTTTAACTTTTTTTCAATTTATATAATATATTGGGTTGCCCAAAAAGTAATTGCGGATTTTTCATGTAGTCGTCGTTGACAAATTTTTCACAGCTTGTGACTCTGTAATTGCATTCTTTCTTCTGTCAGTTATCAGCTGTTACTTTTAGCTTGCTTTAGAAAAAAAGTGTAAAAAAAGTATATTTGATTAAAGTTCATTCTAAGTTTTATTAAAAATGCATTTACTTTCTTTTAAAAAATCCGCAATTACTTTTTGGGCAAATAGAAACTATTGATAATTTTTTATGGAATCATTCAACAAAATGTGAGTTTCATTTTGATGGAATTTAATTTTGAATACTTGATTTTCATAAAAAAAAATAATTTTCTTTAAAAAATTTATCAAAATTTTAGTTTTATTGAAAACGGGGTGAATTTATTTGCATAGAAAAATTTTTTTAATTACTTTTTCAGACATTTTGGCGAAACATTATGTTCATGCAAAATTTTTTCGAAAATAGATTTTCGTAGAAAATTTCAATTTTTGCATTATATGCCAATAAGTTGGTTCAAGTCTGGATGTTATACCAGATCCGACCTCAAAGGATTGGAAATTTCCCTAACGCAAGCTGAGAATTGGTACTTTCTATATCATATACTTCAAAGCTTCTACGTCCTCTCCACATGTCCTGCAGAGAGCCTTGCTTAGTGGACCTGTAGTTCTATATGACGCCAAAGCTCGTACTTGTCTCATTTGGAGTTATTCAGTATCCGTCTTGTCTTGTCACTGTCTGAATGCCTTACACTGCACACAGCCTCGCTAGCTGCACCTATTCTATGTAGATGTTCCTATAGTCCTGTGTCGCCGCGTAGACGCTGAAGGTCTTACTGATCTCCTTTCTATTATTCTCTCATTAAGCATGTCATCTTGTCTTGTTCAGAATCCCCCTATTGGATTCCGAAAGCCTTCTCGTTTCAATGTGTAACATGTACTTCCTTGCTCATTATTGGCGACATTCCTTTGGCCTTATTGCCAAGTTGTCCGCCCTTTCATTTGCCTTTACTCCACTGTTCCCCGGCAAAAGTGGAATCCGGATTGTTGTGCTAAATCGAAATTTTGACATTTAATATTTGGCATATGCCGTAGTATTTTGCGTACATGATATGTTTATAAAATTTAATGTTATTACAAAATACCACCGCATTTGGAAAATAATGGATGTCAAAATTTCGACTTTGCATAAAAATCCGGACACGCTCTTTTGCAAACCAGAACAGTTGTTGCTGTATAAATACGTTGTGCCTTTATCTTTAATTCGTTTGCTAGGTTTTATGTCCAGATACAGAAACTCTGCGACTGGATATGCGTATACCCTTCAAAACCTTACACCAAACTTACCCCAGATAGGTCCGTAAATAGGAATAGCCCCCATATAAAGCAATATAACATCTACAGCACCTAGATTTATTTCTTATTAAAGATTTTGTCAAAATAATTTTTAGGAATATTTTGACATAACATAGGAAGTTTTTTAAATTTTTTTTTTTTTTTTTTTGAAAAATGTTGATCGTATTCAATTGTCATCACTGTTTATCACTCAAAATTTATGCCTTTAAATATTTTCCTTTTTCAGCTGCTGACAAAGCCAAATTATTTCATTAACTTTCATTTCGTTTGGACGTTTTTCCCTTTTAGAGTTTTTGGTTGCGTTCCTTTCTCGGCCAGTGCAAAGGAAACCACAGACAAATGCCATTTAAGCTTCATACATAAATTTTAGCATTTAATTTGAAGTAATTACAGAAGAAGCAAATCCTCTCTAGCTTAAATGTTTGACCCAAGCAAATGGTAATTTTAGCCATGCCAATGCTAGTGCCAGTGACCAGGCCAAGCATGACCATGGTCAGCAGCTAGCTATTGGTTCTTCAATGGTACATGGGCTTCTGGGTGGACTTGGTTTGTCGAAAACAACCACTCATTGTAAACTACATAGGAAAAAAAATGTATAACTGAGCGGGACACCAATAAGGACGACATTCTTTGCAAAATTTACCACAAAAATAAAGAAAACCAACAAAAAGCTGAAAGCCAACCACTAACAACTTAACCGCAACATTAATGCTCAGTCTAGTATGGACAAATTCGAACGAAATCCTAAGCAAGTGCCTTTTAATCTTTTTACTTCCTACACACACACACACACGCAGACACACTCAAACGTAGTTATACACCCACAAAAGTTATGCTCTTAAGGGAATTTAAGAAATAGAAGAAGCCTGCCATCATTTTATTTGCTGTCTTCCTAATCGGGGTAGTTTTGGTTTCTCTACCCAACCAAAAGGCCAACGTTGTAACACAGTGCTGCAGATGAAAAAGTGAATTAAAATTTTCAAATCCAAGATCAAATATACCTCAGATGGTCCATAGATAGAGATGGGTTTCAACCGGGTAAATACCCAACGCTAGGGTAAATACCCAAAAAATACCTTTCTTGGGTATTTATAATTTTTCAGATATCTTGGGTATAAAAAAATTTTCCAAACAATTTTTGATGATTTCGTACTCTTTGTATATAAATCTGACCTTCTGATCTCATAAAGTCGAATTTTAGTTTTATATGGCCCCTATATAGACCGATCTCCAGACTAAAAGTCTTGAGGCAATAAATAGGAAATTTGGCACAGTGAGTTCTGATAGACCCCTATTCATTTCTATGAAGTGCTGTTCAGATCGGATTATATTTGGATATAGCTGCCCTTAGATCGACCTCCCGATCTCCTGATATAGGGTATTGAGGCCTTACAAGATCTATTTATTACCCGAATTCTACTCAATTTGTCACAGTGTGTTCTGATAGACCCCTACCCATTCGTGTCAAATGTGGTTCAGATCGGACCATATTTGGATATAGCTGCCATACATACTGATCTCCCGATATTTTGTAATGAGCCTATAAAAGGAGCATTTTGCATCCTATTTCGATGAAATTTGGCGCAGCGAGTTCAGGTACCCCTCCTAACATTTTTGTTGAATATTGTTCAGATCGGACCATATTTAGATTTAGCTGCTATATAGACCGATCTCCCGACATGGAGTATTGAGCCCATAAAAGGAACATTTTTCATTCGATTTTGATGAAATTTTAAACAGTGAGTTTTGTCACCCCTCTAAACAGGGCGTTCATAAGTTGCGAATAGTGGAATGCTCCATATCGAGTAGCTGCCACGGCAGTCGCGAACAATAAGCGGTATAAAGCGGAGAGCCTCAGTCAGGCTGGGCATCACCGGCTCTTGCACAAATATCGATATGACAAGGCAAGTTTTTGACGCCTTCAAATAGCCAATGGCCACCCTGTTCCTGCGGTGATTGATCCTTTGGACCGAAAAAGCTTGCTCACCTACAGGAGCTTGACGCCGCTCGCTACCTCCACATGAAAATGTGGCTAGGACAACAACAACAATTCATGTATCGATCCATTGTATTGAAAAATCTCGTTAAGACTAATTCTACTAAAAATCCTGAGTTTTTAATATTTTTTCCATTTTTGAATTCACTCACTGTTTCTATTTATAACTAACTAGAAGACACTTTAATTTCGTAACATGCTAAGATGAACAATTCATAAGAAACAAGTAAAAGCGTGCTAAGTTCGGTAGGGCCGAATCTTATATACCCTCCACCGTGGATCGCATTTGTCGAGTTCTTTTCCCGGTATCTCTTTTTAAGAAAATAAAGGTTAAAAGAAAAAAATTGCTATGCTACTGAAGGTATAACAAGTTATGCTCCCATTCGGACCATAATTGAATTGAATTTTAGAGACCATAGTATTGGAGACCATTGTGTAAAATTTTAGCCAATTCGAATAAGAATTGCACACTTTAGGGGTCAAGATCTAAAATCAAGAGATCGTTTTATATGGGAGCTGCATCTGGCTATTGACCGTTTCAGACCATATCTGACCTGTGTGTTGAAGGTAATAGGAGAAGCAGTTGTACAAGATTTAAGCCAAATTGGATAATAATTGCGCCCTCTATAGGCTCAAGAAGTCAATATCACAAATCGGTTTATATGGCAGATATAGCGGGTTATGGACCTATTTAAACAATAAGAAACAAATAAGAATTGCGCTCTGTAGTGGCTTAAAAAGTCAAGATTCAAGATCGGTTTATATGACAGCTATATCAAAACATGGACAGATTTGAGCCATACTAAACACAGGTGTTGGAAGTCATAACAAAAGACGTCATGCAAAATTTCAGCCATATCGGATGAGAATTGCACCCTCTAGAGGGTCAAGAAGTCAAGACCCCAGATTGGTTTATATGACAGCTAAATCAGGTTATGAACCGATTTCTACCATACCTAACACAGTAGTTGGACAGACGGACGGGCGGACGGACGGGCGGACGGACGGGCGGACGGACGGGCGGACGGACGGACGGACGGGCGGACGGACGGACGGACGGACGGGCGGACGGACGGACGGACGGACGGACAGATGGACAGACAGACGGACGGACAGACGGACGGACAGACGGACGGACAGACGGACGGACAGACGGACATGGCTAGATCGACTTAAAATGTCATGAGGATCAAGAATATATATACTTTATGGGGTCTTTGACGAATTTTTCGAGGAGTTACAAACAGAATGACGAAATTAGTATACCCCCATCTTATGGTGGAGGGTATAAAAATACACACAGATCATAAAATGCACTAAAACTCATCTTTAACTATTAACTAAAATACGAGCAGTTGGTGGTGGGGCGTCTAGTGTAGAGTACAGTGAGTGGCTGTTCTTGATGCTTGAGAGTACTTTAAGAAATCGCTTATTTCTTATGCTTGTACTTTCCTAAACACTTCAAGGGGTCATAAATAGTCTTGGAAAAATGGTATTTAAAGCATTTTGTTGTGATTTTGCGACTGAGCAATTATTCTTAAAATTTTGAAATGTTCAAAAATGTACCTAAGAAGGAATATTTTGTATACACTCTACCATTGTATGGGGTGTATACTTGATTCGTGATTCCATTTGTAACTCATGAAATATTAATCTAATGGGTGATGGAACGGGTGATGGGACGGGTGATGGGACGGGTGATGGGACGGGTGATGGGACGGGTGATGGGACGGGTGATGGGGCGGGTGATGGGACGGGTGATGGGACGGGTGATGGGACGGGTAATGGGATGGGTGATGGGACGGGTGATGGGACGGGTGATGGAACGGGTGATGGGACGGGTGATGGGAAGGGTGATGGGACGGGTGATGGGACGGGTGATGGGACGGGTGATGGGACGGGTGATGGGACGGATGATGGAACGGGTGATGGGACGCGTGATGGGACGCGTGATGGGACGCGTGATGGGACGTGTGATGGGACGTGTGATGGGACGCGTGATGGGACGGGTGATGGAAAAGGTGGTGGGACTGGTGATGGGACGGGTGATGGCTTTGGCTGAAATTTTGCACAGTAACTGTCTTTATAGCCGTATAAGTATGGTCTTAATGGGACCACAAGCTGATATATCTCCCAAATAAACCGATCTCGTGATTTTACTTCTTGATCGTCTAGAGGACGAAATTCTAATCCGATTTGGCTGAAATTTTCCACAATGACCTCTGCTATGACCTTCAAGATACGTGCCAAATGTGGTTTAAATTGGTTTATAACCAAAAAAACAATTCTTAACCATTATTCTTTGTTTGCCTATAAAGAACTTGGCAAAGGCGATCCATGTTGCGGGATATACAAGATTGGGCCGGGCCACGAACTAAGCTCGTTTTTTTACAATTTACATGCATGTTTATACCCTACACCACCACTGTGGTACGGGGTATTATAGATTTGTGCATTTGTTTGCAACGCTAAGAAGGAGAAGAGCTAACCCCTTTGGCAAGTATACCGATCAACTCAGAATCACTTTCTGATACGATTTAGCCATGTCCGTCTGTCCGTCTGTGAGTCCATGTATCCTTGTAATCAAAGTGCAGGTGGTATTTGTTTTCCAATCATCACAAGATTTTGCACATATCACTTTATTGGCCCATGGACAAACGCTATCGATTTTGATAAAAATCGGTTCAGATTTAGATAAAGCTCCCATATATATGTATCGCCCGATTTGCACTGTAAGAACTGTTGCCGTAGTAAGAACAATTTTCAACCGATCTGCACAAAATTTTGCACGGGCTGTTTCGTTACTGATTTTAACTTATTTGCAAAATTTTATTAAAATCGGTTCAGATTTAGATATAGCCCCCATATAAATGTATCACCCGATTTGCACTGAAATAGGCGTAGTAGCTGCAATTTTCAACCGATCTGCACAAAATTGGCCACGAATTGTTTTGTTACTGATTTTAACTTGTTTGCAAAATTTCATCAACATCGGTTCAGATTTAGATATAGCTCCCATATATATGTATCGCCCGATTTGCACTTAAATGGCCATAGTAGCTACAATTTACAATCGATCTGCACAAAATTGGCCATCAATTGATTTGTTTCTGATCTTAACATATCTGCAAATTTTCATCCAAATCGGTTCAGATTTAGATATAGCTCCCATATATATGTATCGCCCAATTTGCACTTAAATGGCCATAGTAGCTACAATTTTCAACCGATCTGCACAAAATTTCGCACGGACTGTTTCGTTACTGATTTTAACATATTTACAAATTTTCATCCAAATCGGTTCAGATAGCTCCCATATATATGTATCCCCGATTTCCACTTAAATGGCTGTAGTAGCTAAAATTCTCAACCGATCTGCACAAAATTTGGCACGGATTGTTTTGTTACTGTTCCTAATATATGTGCGAGATTTCATCAAAATCGGTTCAGCTTTGGTGTAGCACCCATACATATTTATCGCCAGAATTGCACTTATATGTCCGTAGTAACAACAATTTTCAAACGATCTGTTCAAATAGTCGATTCAGATTTAGATATAGTTCTTTCATAGCTCTCATATCTTTATATTGTCCGAATTTATATTTGTAGGGTGGGTGTAGGGTATTATATAGTCGGCTCCGCCCGAATTTTGCCTTTCTTTACTGGTTTTAATTTAAATTCTATTAGGTTGATTGTCCTGCTTTAAACTCTTGAAGCCAACTTTAAAATTTTTGGTGAGAATGCTCTCAAATAAAATGCTTGTTCTCCCTTCAAATCAATCTACCACAAAATTTTACAAGCGTTTTTCCAAAGCCTATTATTAAATTTACTCCCCAGAAACCATTTTATTCCTCTTAGTGGGTTTTATTTTTTTTTCTCCTTTCCTTTCGAACAGCAACCCCTTTTCAATCAGTCAATCGATCAATCTTTTAACACTGAAATTGCTTCTAATCGATGAATTCCAATTCCAATTTTACTGCCCTACTATGGCCCTGCTATACCATCGTAAATCACACCAATGGCCATTTGAAAAGGCTAATGGCAGGAAAACAAACCGACCCTTACAATATTTTACTGCCTATCCAGCACTATGGGTTTTTATGAGGGTCTTAGTCTTCAAATCAAATTTATGTAATAAAATTTATTGGAAGTCAAAACTTATCACCCGCCCAGGCATGTATGGCTGACGTTAAGTGAAAACTCAAAAAACCCACAGAGAACAAACAGGAAATGCTGCATGAAAATTCATCAATCATTATTTGGTGGAAAAAAGCTTCGCTTCAGATTCAGTCTCAGCCAGCCTCCCTTACCTTAACTGGTTTTTGTTGTTGCCAAAACAATTTGACTGGTATGTGGGTGCGTTAAAAAGTTTTGTTACCCACCATGGGCAACAGAGAGAAAGAGAGCAAAGACTAAAGGGCCTGTAATTGCTAGAAAATGCCAAGAGTGGAAGGCAGTTATGCATAGGGTGAGAGGGTGCTTGAAACGAAAGTTTGAAATTTTTCATTTCAGAAGGGAAATTTAACAAGGAAAATTGAATTTTTTTTCCATTTCTAGGTATTGCAACAACGTTGTGCAAAAAAAAAAAAACAACGAACCAAGTTCCGGGCCTGATGCTAAGGTTATGTGTAAGCTCACACACACACACACACACACACCCATATATACCTACATGACAGCTTGGGTCATTTATTACATACCAATATGAATTGGTATTCACAGAGAGCCATATGTATTTTGCATACACGCACACAGATGTAAGGCCAGGACCACAACCACTTCCACCATAACCACCACCATCACGATGGATAGCTACTACAGTTGCTCTTCATTCGCTTCGTACACACACACGTACACGTGCAGGTTGCCAGCTACAGCTTCTTACAAAACAGACTTCATAACAACAGATATGTGCTCTGGCTATTCAACAATTTATGCATTCTTCCACTAAACCTGTGTTTTTTTATTTATTGTTGTTGCTGCTGCTGCCACAAAGGACGTCATTTCTTGTTTTGGGCTTTTTGGTTTATGACATGATTCAGTCCATATTTTGTTCACGTTACAAGTTCAAACTTCCAATAGGTGGTCAGTTGGTAGTATGCTTTATTAAAAACAAAACTCACTTATGTACGTACATATATGCGGTTATGTAAATGTGTTTGTGTTTTTTAGGGGTCAGTGTGATCAGGTAGAGACATTTTTTTTTAAGCTTTAAAGATTTGAGCAAAAAAAAAATGCAAAAATAACGTGAAGATTGGAAAGAATTGAAATTGGATCCCCGTCAGTTAACCAACCCCGCAATGGTTTTAAGGACCATGATATGCGAATCTGTGAGGCCATCGTAGCGCAGAGGTTAGCATGTCCGCCTATGAGGCTGAACGCCTGGGTTCGAATCCTGGCGAAACCATCAAAAACACATTTTCAGCGGTGGTTTTCCCCTCCCAATGCTGGCAACATTTGTGAGGTCTATGCCATGTAAACTTCTCTCCAAAGAGGACTAGGCTATAAAAAGGAGGCCCCTTATCATTGAGCTTAAACTTGAATCGGACTGCAGTGAGAAGTTAGCCCCTGTTAATGTTCATGGGCAAAATTTGCAATTTGATATGCGAATCTGCATCTATTGGGTTGCCCAAAAAGTAATTGCGGATTTTTCATATAGTCGGCGTTGAAAAATTTTTTCACAGCTTGTGACTCTGTAATTGCATTCTTTCTTCTGTCAGTTATCAGCTGTTACATTTAGCTTGCTTTAGAAAAAAAGTGTAAAAAAGTATATTTGATTAAAGTTCATTCTAAGTTTTATTAAAAATGAAATTACTTTCTTTTAAAAAATCCGCAATTACTTTTTGGGCAACCCAATAGAATGCCCGAAAGGGGGTCGATATTACAGAAGGTTGACTGTATTATTACGGTCGCCATGAGACAATAGATATATTTGGCTGTGATTTACAGTTGGAGGCTTATAGACGTTGTCCTTAGTATGACTTCTTATGGCCATGAAGGCCCAGGTACAAATCGCACGACATTTCAGATCAGGCCGAAGCAGACAAGATCCTCTCAGCATTACTGCAGGAATTCTTACCATAACTAAAATGAATTTTCCACACATAGTTCTATTTAGCTAGAACATGGAGAGAAATCAGGCTAGTCTTTATACCCAAGACGGGTGGTCTGTTTCTCCAAACTAGATGTATAAGTTTGTCATCGTTTTTATACGAAATACGGAAAAGACAAATCAACACGATTTTCATCTCCTTATCTCGCTTTTGGCTTTGATTTGAATTGTCGTACCTTTTTTTACCCTCCACCATAGGAGGGGGGTATACTAATTTCGTCAATCCGTTTGCAACACATCGAAAATTTGGTCTAAAACCCCATAAAGTATACATTCTTGATCGACATGACATTTAAAGTCGATCTAGACAATGTCATGTCAAAGGCGATCTAGTACTCCCGTCGCACAGTGGGATAAAATCAACAAAAACTAATAAAAAATGCCGTGTGAGAAGGGATGAGACATCTCTTTGAAATTTTAAATGGTTAGAGCCGAGCTATTCGGGAGATTGTGAGCAAAGCAAGACCCTAGGTTGTCCGGGCGCCCCTTGGCATGGCCCCTATAGTTGTTCACCACGACATTACGACAAATTGTTCGGGCTGCCAAATCTTCATTTGTGGTCCGATTTAGTGCTTCCTATACAATATTTCCTCTGGGTTCGAGGATATACGAGTTTTAATTTTTACTTGATTTTGTTGAAATATTTGGCCGAGATTGGCTTTGTATTTTGCAATTTGCGAAGGCATTCGAGGTTCGATTCTCATTTTTATACATGGTTTGGATTTGTGACAAAATTTACAACAACTTTGTCGCAAAAGTATCCACATTTTATAATTCAGTCAAAAGTTATACACTTTGGAAGTCAACAAATTTGAAAAAAATATATTTTTTTTTTTAATTTTTTGGTCATTAGTCTTAATTGAAAAAACTTGTTCTAATACTTTAGCTTTGTCTTCCTTGTGGGTGAAGAGGACCTATTGTAAATGCTTTTTAAGCGAAATTTGAACAAGATATGTAAACTTAAACGGGTGCTATATGTGCTTCAAAATAGGCAATTTTTTATAAAAAAAATGGAGAAACCATTTTCAAATTCCAAAGCTTATTTGGACACATGTTTTTTTTTTTGCGTCATATGTCTTCTAAACCCATGCAAAAAAATCTTTGAACCTGACAATATTTGAAGCATCCACAGAAAATGAACTAAAAAAAAACCAATTTAAAACTTTTTTGTCCGAAAGGGGTTTTTTTTGGGGATTTTTGTAAAAAAAATCGTGCAGCATTTGTTTTTAATTTTTTAAGGATGTTTTCGTCTGCAAATTTCAAAAAGAATTGTTAAAATATATATTTATTAGTTTTTTTCTTAGAATTTTGAAGCACTATCCAGCAAAATAATAGTTTTGAAAATAGGCCTTTTGTGCCGCATAAATTGACTTGCCGGACTTGGGTACAAATACCACACTTGCCTCCTGGCAGGCTTTCAGAGTATATGCAAGTCCTATGCACGCTGTGTAAATTGAAGTCAGATGAGGTGCCAGATAGTTGGCCTCCTTTTGTTGAAACACCGGAAATATTACATCAGGTCCATCAGGTGACTTAAATGGTTTGAAGCTCCTCAAGTCTTCCTTGACCATAAATTTCGTTATGAAGAACCGTGTTGGTTTTACTCCATAGGTGCCCTAAGCAAATTATTTTTTACAACTTATAATTTTTGTAGCCTGCACAGCAAATTTACTAAACAATGCCTATGTGGAAACTAGGTAAGATCAGCGTTAAGTAAGAGTGGCAATCCTCAACGGACAATTTTAAGTCCATTGCGATACCACATTAGCGACAGACCAAGGCTTCAGGCGGCAATCGAACCCACGACCCTGCACTGGTAATCCAAGCACGCTATCATCTCGGTTTTTCTATGATCTCTAAAATACATGCCAAGTATGGTCCACATCCGTCCTATCTGGTTTTGGACGGATGTGGAGCATACTTGGCTTCCATATAATCCGATCTTGAGCCTCTAGAGGGCGTAATTCTTATCCGATTTGGTTTAAATTTTACACAACGACTTTTCCTATGTTCTCTAACATACGTGCCAAATATGGTCTGAATCAGTTTAAATCCAGAAATAGCTCCCATATTAACAGATCTCCCGCTTATATATCTTGAGCCTCTAGGGGGCGCAAGTCTTATCCGATTTGGTTTAAATTTTGCGCAACGACTTTTTTGTGTTTTCGACGCGATATGTGTAGTCTGAATCGGTCCGTAGCCTGATATGGCTCCAACACAAACCAATCTCCCGAATTTATTTCTCGAAATTTTCCACAATGGCATATACAATGGCCTCCAACATCAAAGCCAAGTATGACGTAAATCGGTTCATAAACTGATAAAGTTCCAATAGCGTAGGAAATCTTATCCATTATCCATTATTTTTAAATTATCCTATAAAGAGATACAGGACATAGAACATGACAAATCCGATCCATGGTGGAGGGTATATAAGATTCGACCCGGCCGAACTTTGCACGCTTTTCCATGATACTTTCTCATCTACACTTCCTTAATCGTTGGGATGTCGTATGGGTGAAATCACTTCGACTTAAAGCTTGCCCTTATGGTAGTTATCAACAACTCAATACCTTATAATTTTTCTAGAAAACTTATTTTTAGCTAGAATTTCGGGCCCATGGCGAGAACATAAAAGATTTTAGAACGGTGGTTATTCCCTTAATAAAGATTTGTTGTCATCACCAACTAGTTACTTATGACCACCATATTTGTTAATTATTGAACAAGAAATAATGTGGTTTTACATACCTGACATTCAATCGGCCATCTGGGGGCCTGTTGTGAGCAGTCATGATCCTTATCTTTGGGCAGGGCAAATAGGTCACGTGGCTCTTTGAGGCGTGCTATGGGTCGTAGGGTTTTCTCATCGGTGTTCACTTCTAATTGATTGGTTTTCAAGCCTTTTGATAGAAAACTACCAAGGAAGCCTGTAAATAAAACAAAGCAAGAAACAAAGAAACAAAGATTTATTTATTGAAATTTACAAAACGCACATTCTCATGTACTTATATAAAGCTACAATGGAAAATATCTCAGAGATTTTACGTTTTTAATTTAGAAATATTTTGTAAACTTGTAAAAGTGAAATGAGAAAATGCAGCTGTCTGCCATAAATTTAAACAGCCGCTAGTATTTAGTATATATTTAAACGTTGGAAAGAATTTGTTTAAATTTTTTGGCAATTTAGTTTACAACTACTTTTTTTCACTATTGTGTAAGAGAAATGTCTTTAAATGCCAAAAAATTATATTCAATTATTTTTTGTGTTTTGTGTTGTTGGAATATTGTTTTCGTTGCTACTTAATCTAGCTTCAGAAGAGAATATACAAATAATATACAAAATTTTTAGAATAAAGGTGAGATTTTCATCATATCAATAAGCACATACTTGTAGATCAAAGCTCTGCAATAATAAGCCATCTACTATGTCGACATCTGCGCCGAATATGGCCAGGATTGGATGATATTTGGATAAAGCCTCGCTATAAACTCATCTCCCGATTTAAGGTCTTGAGTCGCATTCATATTCTGATTTCGCTAAAATTTGGATCTTTAGTTAATTAAGTTCTTTCAACAATTGGATGATATGGACTTGGAGGACATGTGGTTCCAACAGAACTGCGGCACAAGCCAAACAGCGGTTGTCACAATCAATTTATTGGCAACCAAGTTTGGAAAACGTGTTATCTCACGAATCGGTTGAGTCGATTGGCCGACTCGGTCGTGCTATTTGACGCCGTTAGTCTTTTTCCTGTGCGGGTACGTCAAGTCTATGGTCTATGCCTACAAGCCGGCGACGATTGTGCCCGTGCCTGCCCATGGTGGTCAAGCAAGAGAAATAAAGAATTTCATTGATTTTCCCAACTGTTTTTGTTTTATCAAAAAAAAAAATGTAGCGCTTTTCTTGAAAAACCCGATATTATACGTCGGAAATATATGTCATATACTTATGTCAGAGTTTCCGACTGGCCATCTCTGAGCTCGATAAGAGGTCGAAGTCGAAAATCAAAGCCATTTAATTTATTTTATTTAATTAATTTTTTTATTATAATGGCTGAATCGGGCCCGCATCGCTGCGCCTTTATCTGAATCCCACACGGTTTTTATTGATCTCGGAGGGTTAAAGGTCATTAACGTTTGGGTTTTAGACATACTTAATTCTAAAGTCTTTATTTCAGCCCGATATTGTCATGATATCCCATTTTGGGGTGTTTTCGGGGGTGAAGTGGTTCCCCAGACACTTGACCCTAAAAATATCGGCATCCTACTCTTCTCTCAAATACCATTTATTTAAACCCCATATTGCCATTGGTTTAAGGGGAGTTTATGAGATGAGGCATTCTCAAACACTTGACCCCAAAATGTTTACTCTTTGGGGGGTGCTTTGGGTAAGGGGCAGTGCTCCAAATACATGGTCCAACATTTGCATATCAGATTCGAATACTACTCCAAAATACCTTTATTTGAGCCCCATACCGCGATGGTCAGCAAATAATTGCTGTTTGTGGGAAGGCGTAGACCCCCAAAAAATTGGTCCCGAAAGTGGGAATCAATATCGTACTCTTCCCTCTAATACCTTTCATTGAGCCCCACATTGGCAGGGTCGGTAAATATGCCCGATTTAGGAGTGTTCTGGGGAGTGGGCCTCAAAACACTTAGCCCTGAAAATATATCAGCATCGTGCTCTACCCTCGAATAATATATATACCCCATATCGCCATTTGCTTCAAACTTGGATATCAAATTCGTTTTCTAATCTCGAATACCTTTCAATGAAACCTCTTTGTTACAAAAGTCAGCAAATATGTCCGGTTTGGAGTATGGGCCCTAAAAACTATAAATATCGACATCCACTCCCTTTGAGACCCAAATTGTCATGGTAAGCAAGTACGTCTATTTGGGGTGTTGTTATGGGGTGGGACGTCCCCTAGGCAGCTGGTCCCGAAGGTTGATATTAGATTCGTGGTCTACTCCCAAATACCTTTTATTGGAGCCCCATATTTTCCATAGTCGGCCAACATGACCATTTTGGGGGTGCTTAAGGGGATCAAGTACGGTCTGAACCGGTCTATAACCTGATATAGCTCCCATATAAACTGATCTCCCAATTTGACTTCTTGGGCCCTTACAAGCCAACATTTTTGTCCGATTTGGTTAAAATTTTGCATGCGGTATTCTGTTATAACTTTCAACAACGGCGTCTTGTACGGTCAGAATCGGTCTGTAACCTGATTAAGCTCCTATATAAACCGATCTGCCGATTTGACTTCTTGAGTCCTTACAAGCCAAAATTTTTGTTCGATTTGGCTGAAATTTGGAATATGGTGTTCCGTTATGACTTCCAACAATTGTACCAAGTACGGTCCGAATCGGTCTTTAACTTGATATAGCTCCCATAGAAACTGAACTCCCGATTTTGCTTCTTGAGTCGTTACAAGCCGCAATTTTTGTCCGATTAGGCTGAAATTGAGCTTGTAGTGTTTTGTTATGACTTTTAACAAGTATGCTAAGTACGGTCCAAATCGTTCTATAACCTGATATAGCTCCAATATAAACCAATCCCCCGATTTGACTTTTTGAGCCCTTACAGGCTGCAATTTTTGTCCGATTTGACTGAAATTTTACATGCGGCGAACTGTTACGATTTCCAACATCTGTGCCAAGTACGGTCCAAATCAGTCTATACCCCGATATAGCTCCCATGTAAACCGGTCTCTCGATTATCCTTGTTCAATACATAGAAGCTTAAATTTTTGCTGGTTTGACTGAATTTTGGTATGTAGAATAAAATTATACCCTTCAACTAAATTTATTTTGTACAAATTTTAGCAGAATCCATGGTTGTGGGTTCCCAAGATTCGGCCCGGCCGAACTTAGCACGCTTTTACTTGTTGTTTTTTATTTTACTTTATTTTATACTAGCCGAACCGGGCCCGCTTCGCTGCGCCTTCTTTAGCTCTCTAATATCTTTTTATAGGGTGGGTACACCCTACCCTGAATGTGAACATCGAATTCGTGCCACTGTAGCCTATGTCCGCCTATGACGCTGAAAGCCTGCGTTCAAATCCTGGCGCAAACAACAGACAAAATTGAATGCGGTGGTTATCATCCCTTAATGCTTGCATGGTGATGTAAAAAATTATCCAAAAATAGGTGTTGAACTGCGGCTCGTCGTTTGGACTCGGCTATAAAAAAAGGTCTCTTATCATTGATAAACTTAACTTGATTCGGAAAGAACTCATTTATGTGTGTTTGCCCCTGCTCGGTTTTTGGGCAAATTTTTACTCTACTCCCAAATGCGTTTCCTTTGAGTCCTATATTACCGACTTGGTAAATACTTCCGGTTTAGTGGGTATTTCGGGGGTTGTAACTTGACCATTAAAGTTATTTTCAAAAACATTTCATTTGATTTTGGGTGGTGTTTTTGTGGTAACGGGAGAGGGTCCACCCTCTTCCGCGATATCAACAAATTATAAAGCATATTCCTTCTTTCTGACTTTATTCGTAATCTACTCCCAAATATCTTTTATTTCAGTCCCATATTGTCATGCTCGTCCAATAAACCTAGTTTTGGGGGTTTTGGGGTTGGGGCGGCCACCCCAATTGCCTGTACCCAATTTTTAATATGAAATTCGTACTCTACTCCTGAATACCTTTCATTAGAGTCCCATAATGTCCGAATCGGTACACTTGGGTAGTACTTTTGCGGTAAGGGGGTGGGCTTGCCCCCTTCCGATATCAAAAAATTATATAGCCTATGTTTTCTTCCAGACCAAACTACATAATCTGTGAAAATTTCAAGGTAATCGGTTCTTGAGCCTATACGGAACAAACAACAAACCGACAAACAATCATTTTTATATATAACAAGATGGTTATTTTTTCACTTTTTATACTCTGCACCACCACTGTGGTACAGGGTATTATAGATTTGTGCATTTGTTTGCAACGCTAAGAAGGAGAAGAGCTAGACCCATTGATAAGTATACCGATCGACTCAGAATCACTTTCTGATTCGATTTAGTCCGTCTGTGAGCCCATGTATTCTTGTAATCAAAGTGCAGGTCGTATTTGTGGTCCGATTGTCACGAAATTTTGCACATGTCACTTTTTTGGCCCAAGGACAAACGTTATTGATTTTGAAAAAAATCCGTTCAGATTTAGGTATAGATCCCACATATATCTTTCATCCGATATGGCTTTTTAAGGCTGTAGAAACCACATTTTTCGTTCGATCTTTTCAAAATTTTGCATTGGGTATTTTATTTGAGGTCTACATATGTATGGAAAATTTCATAAAAATCGTTCCCGATTTAGATATAGCTCCCATATATATCTTTCATCCAATATGAATTTTTAAGGCTGTAGAAGCCATAGTTTTAGTCCGATCTTAAAAATATTTTGTGCGAGATGTTTTGTTTACCGTCCTAATATGTGTGGAAAATTTCATGAAAATCGGTTCAGATTTACATATAGCTCCCATACATATGTAGCGCCCGATATGCACTTAAATGCCCGTAGTAGCTACAATTTTCAACCGATCTGCACGAAATTTGGCACGGACTGTTTTTTTACTATATCTGGAAAATTTCATCAAAATAGGTTCAGATTTAGATATAGCTCCCATATATATAATGCATCCGATTTGAACTATTAAGGCTGTAGAAGCCACAATTTTGGTCCAATCTTCATCAAATTTGGCATGGTGTCGTTTTTGTGAAGTCTTAATGTATGTGCAAAATTTCATAAAAATCGGTTCAGATTTAGTTATAGCTCCCATATATATCTTTCATCCGATTTGGCCTTTTAGGACTGTAGAAGCCACAATTGTGGTCCGATTTAGCATGAGGTGCTTTATTTGACGTCTTCATATGTGTGCAAAAGTTCATAAAAATCGGTTTAGATTTAGATATAGCTCCCATATCTATCGTTCATCCGATGTGGCCTTATAAGGCTGTAGAATCCACAATTTTCGTCCGATTTTGCATGAGACCTTTAAATTGACGTCTAAATACGTGCGCAAAATTTCATTTAAATGAGTCCTAGTTTAGATATAGCTTCAATGCGTATATTTCATCAGCTATGGACTTTTAAGGCAGTAAAGTCCAAAATTTTGGTCACATCTCTACAATATAAAGCGTGAGATGTTCTCTCTATGTCCCAGTATGTGTCATTAAAATTGGCACAGGTTTTAATATATAATCTTTTATCCGATATGATATTTTAAAGATGTGGAAATCCAAATCTATTGTCCTCTGGTAGGAAAATCTTACAAGGTTCTAAATTGCTATTTCGATTGGTTTCAAAATTAAAGTCTGACTAGATTTCGTCATAAGTTCTACATATAAAAAGTACTACATGCACTAGGTGGTGTAGGGAATTATATAGTCGGCACCGCACGACTTTTGCCTTACCTTACTGGTTTACTTTTGTTTTATTTTAGTTGTTTGTCTATATTTAAGATACTCTTATTCTGTTTATTTTATTTTCTTGTGTTAAGCTTTAATTCACTTTATTCTAGTATAAGTAGTCCCGGCTACACTAACATGTCACATATACAACGTTGTAATTGCTGATATTTTCTTTAAGAGACAATTGCGTATCACAATATTTCATCATAAGTTTTCAATGATTTTATTTAATTTCTCGATTAATTTATATTCGTATTAAATAAAAACTTTCTGTTTTTATTTGTTATAATTTATATGAAATTATGACGTTTTAATGTCGCTTCGTATACTTATTTTAATTACATTTTCTTTATTTCATAATGATTTATTTCACCTTCGTTTTCATTTCAACGGATCAGGTGACGTATGAGCAACATCAACAGCGCATACATTGCGTATACGTACACTGTACAATACAATCAGGGTGCGCTACACATAATTTACCTAAAGTGTATCCACATTTTACCTAAAAAATTTTATGTGAATATACATAAATAGAAAAAATCCATACAAAAGTACGCATTTGAATTTTTATGGATTAATATTAACAATAAAAATTGCAAGCATTATGACAATGATCCAAATGGGAGCATAAGGAAATAAACCCCAAACCCCTGTTATAACACTTGCTAATCCAATATGTAAGAGCCACTTAGGAAGCTAAATCAACACACATTAATGATATTTTTATAGTATTCCGTTTATGAAATAACCGAAAAACTAGTATCATCTCTTCATCACTCCTCTTCAACAATTTCCATAAGCATATGGGATGGGAACGACAAAAACGATATTCCAAACAATACCAGCCATATCCAAGTGACACTTGAAGCTACTGAAGTATGTGTGTTTTTTTTTCTGACAGCCAACACAACTCTTCGGCAGGACAAAGAGAGAGTTAGAGTGAAAGAGACATTATCATAAGATTGCCAACAGTTTAGCTAAAATTTCAACAACATTCACTGCTGTTGCTGCGCCTCTCCTACACTCACTTGTGATAAAGTTGGCAATGCGACGACAGCTAAGCGCTATGTTGTTGATTGCGCTGAAGACTTGTAGCCATCAATAGCCTTGGGAGGATATGTGTACTTGTGCATGTAACACTAAGGCAAACAGTAAGAAGATACAGAGACAGGACCAACCAAATGATAGAGAGAGGCGAAGATAAGGAGTTTCATACTTCACGCTTGTTGAAACATTAACTAAGTAAATAATAAGAATAATGTGTTTGTTTGTTTGCTTCGTTTCCTTTTTTTTTGGTTTTTTGTAGCTAGAACATAAAAATGAGAAACGTGAAATGAAAACGTTGTTAAATTTAAGTACCTCATAGATTCACACACACACACACACACACACACACACACACACCTACATGCATAACTCTCACATATACGGCTGCAAATATGCTATTCTTTTTTTTTTGCTTTCCTTTGGAATTAAGCGGCAACTCAAGTTGAATGATGAGCTCTTCCTTCCTCTTCTGCTACTTTATGCATAGTACAACATAGACGAGGACCCAAGGAAATGTACTCTCTAAACAAGGATGTCATTAAGTATGCTTTTATATGCCACATTGACATTTTTTCATATCTATCCTTAAGGCAATGACAGTGATTTAGATACAGTTGGCTTATCTCAGGGACTGGAATATGGTTTTTATTTTTCTCAATAGTTCTCTATTGACAGTTAAACAAAAAATATTTAAAAATAAAATAGGTCTTTGGAAAAATCAAAGTTTTATTTGTAGAGAAAATGGTTGTAATTTTATACTACACTAGCTGGACAGGGCCCGCTCCGCTACGCCTTCTTTTACTTTACATGGAACAAAATTTTTCTTGAAATATTTATTTATTTATTTTTCTTAGAATATATATTTATTTATTTGACAATTAGAAGTCGCTTGACAAACAGTTTAACAATATAAGTGCCTTTTTCTGAATCCAATATGATCTTTATTGGTCTACGAATTTAAGTTTGGATGTATGGTTTACTCCATTCTTAAAATACTTGATTTCAGCCCTATATTCTCATGATTTCTGATTTAGGGGTGTTTTCGGTGGTGAGGCGGTCCCCCAGACACTTGGCCCTGAAAATATATATCAGCTTCGTGCTCTTCTCTCAAATACCATTTATTTAAACCCCATATTGCCATTGGTTTTGAGAAAAGTTTACAGGATGGTGCTCAGTAAAAATTGCTGTTTGTGGGAAATTTTGGGAAAGGGATAGATCCCCAGAAAATTGGTTGCGAAAGTGGGTATAAATTCTTGTTCTACCCCCCAATTCCTTTCATTTAAGCCCCACATTGACATGATCGGTAAATATGCCCGATTTAGGGGCCCTGAAAACATATCAGCAACGTGCTCCATTCTCATATATTTGAACGCAATATTGCGATTGGCCTTAAAATTGGATATCAAATTTGTTTTCTAATCTCAAATACCATTCACTTAAACCCCTTATTGAAAAAGCCAGCAAATATGTCCGGTTTGGGGTATGCACCCTAAAAACTATGAATATCAAGCTCCCCTGTCTTGAAGGCCCAAATTGGCTTGGTGAGCAAATACATCCTAGTTGGGGGTTCTTATGGTGGTGGGACATCCCCTAGACAGTTGGTCCAGAATATTGAAATCACATTCATGGTCTACTCCCAAATACCCTTCAGTTGAGCTCCATTTTTCCATAGTCGGCTAACATGTCCGATTTGGTGAGTGTTTTGGGGGATGGGGCGGCCATTCAGTGACTTGGCTTTGAAAATATATATCAGATTCGAGTTCTACTCTAAAGACCCTCTTATTTAAGCTTCATATTGCAATGATCAGCCAATACTTCCTATTTGGGTGGTGTTATGGGGGTGGGGTGGCCCCATAGACACTTTTCTCGAACATTGACATCAGATTCGTGCTTTACTTTCAAAGACCTTTCATTTGAGCCCCATATTGCTATAGCCGTAAATTTGTCTTCTTTGGGGGACGTTCTCGGGGATGGGAGGCCCCCCAAAACACTTGATCCCACATCTGGATATCAGATTCGTATTCTACACTCAAATACCTTTTATTTAAGTCCCATATTGCCATGGTCAGTAAATAAGTCCTGTTTGGGGGTTGTTTTGGGGAAGGGGTGGACCTCCAGAAACTTTGTCCCAAATTTGGATATCAGATTCGTATTTTACTCGCAAATAACTTTCATTTGAGTCCTATATTGCCATGGGCGGTAAATTTGTCCGATTTGGGGGTGTTTTGGGGTTTGGGGTGGTCCCCCAAATACTTGGTCCGACAATTGGATATCAGATACGTTTTCTAATCTTAAATACCTTTCATTTGAGTCCCATATTGTTGTGATTGGTGTATATAAAAATACATTTGGTAGGTTTTGGGGTGGGGCATCCCCTCCGAATACTTGGTCGAACATTTTGATATCAGATTAGTATTTTACTCGCAAATACCTTTTATTTGAGTCCCATATTGCCATGGTCGATAAATTTTTCTGATTTAGGGGTGTTTTGGGGGGTGGGGTGGTCCCCCAAATACTTGGTCCGATAATTGGATATCAGATACGTTTTCTAATCTTAAATACCTTTCATTTAAGTCCCATATTGTTGTGATTGGTGTATATATATATATTTGGTAGGTTTTGGGATGGGGCGTCTCCCTAGGTACCCCATCAGAAATTTGGGTACCGAATTTTTGTTTGTAGGTTACTATAAAAGATCACACAAAATTTCGCTTAAATCGTACCACCCATCTCTAAGATCTGGCGTTTCTGATAACTGTGGTAAGGGGAGGGTCCGCTCCCCCTTCAGATATCAAAAAATGTAGTACCCTTTTTTTCACCACGGGCTCATTTTGTACCCTCATTGAAAATTTTAAGAAAATCGGTTCAGCCGTTTCTGAGTCTATAGGAACACACACAAACAAGCAAACGATTGCGATTGCTTTTCCGGGGCGTAAGCCCACACTCAATCAAGTATTTAATCGCCAAGTGTCAATGATTGGTGCTTCGCGTCTGCGTATGCATGACAGAGTGTTGAAGATTTTATAGCATCCCTAGTTAAATCCAACCCGTCTCGTCCACGTATCTGAGGAGACTCCCCAGAGACACATCTGCAAGTTCGCCGAGATCAGAGAAAAGCCGCCTTCCTAGGATTTAAAGCCTATGGCCCTGTAGACCCGGGCATGAGCAGAGCAGGTTTTAGATCGTCTCCTCCTTCATCCTCATTAAGACACCGTTCATGTAGATGTTGTGCGGGTCTCCTATGGGCTCGGCCATTTGGTTAATCGCATAGTGTCCGCTAATGACTCCTGTAATCGTAGTTAGTTACTCTTATCAAGGGCCAACAACTCCTTCGTCCTCTTCCGATCAACAGCTGGCCAGAGTGTCCTGGCAATCCACCATCCATCCAAAGACTCACACCTCGCCACCGCCTATGGCCATTCCCTCCTGGCATACTCATCTGTGTTCTCATTTCCAGAACACCGAAGTATCCAGGAACTCAGGCCAACACAACGCCATGAGCCAGGTGTCAATTCAGAACCCTGCCCCAAACACTACGTCACACATTTTGATTTTGATTTGTATTCAAGGCCGTGAGGGCCGCCTTACTCTCCATTTATATCCTGAGTTTCGAATGTGGCAGCTCCATTCAAAAGCAGTTAACTTTTCGAAAACTTTGTTTATGGCCCCACAAACACTCCGCCACACATTTGGAGAGGTCCGCCTTACTCTCCACTTATATCCTGAGTTTCGAAGGTGGCAGTTTCTATCAGAAGAAGTAAACTTTTCGAAATCTTCGTTTATGGCTGATGGATTATATATATTCGTCTAGAGATCAACATTATACTACTGACGATAGCCGCAGCCACGCTAAGAAACGTCTACCAGTGGCGCGTTGCATTTGTCGTCTGTCAATTTCTTTGCAGTAATCAAAAAAAATCCCTCATATCTTTTGAGTTACTTTTAATGGTCATAATTTATTGTCCAGCCATAACAGGCAAACATAATAGAAAAACCTTTCAAGAGAAAATTTTTTCAGTGCTCTCAAACACTTCGCCACGCACTTCGACCTTATCATCCATAAATTCAAGGCCTTGAGCGCCGCCATACTGTCCACATATATCCTAACTTTTAAAGGTGGCAGGTCCATCCACCGGAACTCCTTTTGCGGTCAAAACATAATGACATAGATCACTGCCTGAAAGGACGTACCCTCGTCCGGCAGTCTGACTCCGATGCCTCCGAGTCCCCCATGTCCGTCCCTGACTCTATTCTGGAGCAGTCAGTGAAGACCGAGTTCTCATCCAACTCAAACAAAGCATCCTGTGCTCACTGACTCCATCCTGGAATCTTTTGTTATCATTTTTGTAAAAATTTTCATCAAAACGTTTTATAAAAAATGTTGTGAAAATTTTAGTTTTATTGAAAAAAATTTTCAAACATTTTAGTTTTGTAGAATTTCTTGTCAAAATGCTGTAAGGAAATTTTTTCTACCTAAAAATTTTTTTTATTTTTTTCTAAATAAAAATTTGACAAAATTTTTTCAATAGAAAATGTTAAAAAATTTTTTTTCTATAGTAAATTTTGACAAAAATTTTTCTAAAGAAAATTTGGACAAATTTTTCTAAAGAAAATTTGGACAAACTTTTTTTCTATAGAAAATTTTGAATTTTTTCTATAGAAAATTTTGAAAAATTTTGACATTTTTTCTACAAAAAATTTTCACAACATTTTTTCTATAGAAAATTTGGACAACATTTTTTCTATAGAAAATTTGGACAACATTTTTTCTATAGAAAATTTTGACAACATTTTTTCTATAGAAAATTTTGACAATTTTTTCTATCGAAAATTTTGACACAATTTTTTCTATAGAAAATTTTGATAAAATTTTTCTATAGAAAATTTTGACAATTTTTTCTATAGAAAATTTTGACAACATGTTTTCCATAAAAAATTTTGAAATTTTTTCTATAAAATTTTCTTTATAGAAAATTTTGACGATATTTTTTCTATACAAAATTTTCTATTGAAAATTTTGTCAAAATTTTATGTAAAAAAATTTTTTTGCAAAATTTTATTTATATAAAATTTTTACAAATTTTTTTAATACAGAAAATTTTTACAGAATTTTTTTTTTGTTTGGTAAATTTTGACTTTTTTTTGGAAAAATTTTACCGAGTTTTTTCTGTACAAATTGATGAAATTATTTCTATAGAAAATTTTTACAAAATTTTGTTTAAAAAATTTTTTAATTTTAAAAAAAAAATTTTCTATAATTTTTTTATCGAAAGATATTTTATACAGAACATTTTTTCATATTTCATATGTGGAAAATTTTGCCAAAATTTTTGATATTGACAAAAAAATCGTTTTACAATATTCCTATATTTTATATATAGTTTTTTTTTCAGGAAGTTTTGGAAAATTTTTAAAAAATATTATTCTCTTAAAAATTTTGTGAAAATTTTATTTCTGTTGAAAGTTTGTCGAATTATTTTTTTCTGTAGAAAAATTTTCTCTGCTTTTCTGCCCACTGTATTTGTAAGCACATGCCATAGATTGCAATCTAATATGGAGAGATCCATCATTTGATTGCATTAAACACTTCGGGCAAGTTTGTATAAAGTGTCTTCCGTTGCTGACTGTTGACAACATCTCTACAATCGAATTCATCACGTTCAGCTACTTAATGAATATTGAATTTCTTTTCCTAATAAATTTTTCAACAAAAAAGGATGACATTCCATGGAAGGACCAATAATCATTGCTTGCAATTGTTGTCTTGTCCTGTCCTGTGCTATCCTATCCTGTTTTTTTTTATGCTTGTCCTTCATTGACTCTATATTTCTTGTTGACATTTTGTAAGAGCACCACTGATGCTCATCGTCTTAGCCATAATGGATGGTGGTGATGCTAATGCTGATGTTGATACAGTTGCCAGTGATGGTGGCTATGGTGTTTTTGGGATACGTAATGAAAATGTGTTGAAGTGGAGAGTTAAGATAAATTGAAATGGATAAGTTAAGCAAGGAATAAATAAACCAGCAAAGGACCAGAAAAGCAAATGAAAAAACATTCTAAACATTCTTAAATCCCAATCAGCTAAGCTCAATGCTCAACCCAAACAGAACACGAACTACAGCAGCACTAGGGGTAGTGCTCGCTCCATCAATTGGCTATTTGTCCATCCATTCTTTTCTCACTTTTAAGTAACTGGTGTGTGTATGTGTGAGGGTGTGAGTCAGTTTATGTGTTTAGGTTTCTGTATTGTCCTCACAACATACTAGTGCTTGTACTGACATGCACAAATATTTACAATTGTGTGTTTTTTTTTTCGGGGATATGCAAAACACGTACAACTCTTGTCGAACATGTCCATTTAGTCGTGGTCATGCTACGAACACCAATGGTTAGTGTTTTTTGCACTGCACTAAAATCGAAGAAGAAGAACAAACATGGAATTTGAAATTTGCAGGCTTTGAATTTGAAAAATCAAACATTTGATTCTTTTGGGCTTAAAATAGATATTGAGAATGTTTTTTTAAGTAAATCTGCAAAAGCATTCAGAATATATTCCACATCAATTTGGTTGCAAAAAAATTAACTTCAATATTAGGAAATTAAAAAAAAAATATTTCTATTGGAAATTTAGTAAAAAATTTATTTCTATACAATATTTTGGCAATATTTCAATTCATTGGATATCAGATTCGTATTCTACATTCAAATACCTTTTATTTAAGCCCCATATTGCCATGGTCAGTAAATAAGTCCTGCTTGGTGGGTGTTTTTGGAAGGGGTGGACCCCCAAAAACATGGTACAACATTTGGATATCAGATTCGTATTCTACTCGCAAATACCTTTCAGTTGAGTCCCATATTGCCATGGTCGGTAAATATGTCCGATTTAGGGATGTTTTGGGGGTTGGGATGGTCCCCCGAGCACTTGGTCCGACAATTGGATATCAGATACGTTTTCTTATCCTTAATACCTTTCATTTGAGTCCCATATTGTCGTGATTAGTCTAAATATATGTTTGGTAGGTTTTAGGGTACAATATGAGAGCACACAAAATTTCGCTCAAATCGCACCACCCATCTCCGAGATCTGGCGTTTCTGAAAATTAGGGTAAAGGGAGGGTCCGCCCCCTTCAGATATCAAAAACTGTAGTACCCTATTTTCACCACGTGGTCATTATGCACCATCTGTGAAAATTTCAAGAAAAGCGGTTAAGCCGTTTCTGAAAAGATTTTTTTTACGTAAATCCAAAGAAATAAAATGTATGGGTTTGTAAATTTGTTTGTTCCGTATAGACTCAAAAACGGCTGAACAGATTTCTTTCAAATTTTCACAGATTGTGGGAAGTGGTTCGGAAGGAGCAATAGGCTATATAATTTCTTGATATCTCATGGGGGGCAGATCCTCCCCCTTACCCCAAAAGTACCACTCAAAAATAAAAGTGGACCGATCGGGATAAAATGGAAATTTACTTTAAATTTTGTCAAATTCTGTCAAGTCCTTGACAAAATTATTTTTTTAGAAAAATATTTCGAAATCTTAGATATTCGAAGAAAATATCTAATTTTAATTTCCACAGAAATATTGTTAAAAATGTTATTTTTAAGGAAAATTTTTTCAAGATTTTCTTTTTATAGAAACTTTTTCCTTTTCTGTCCTTAGATCAATTATAGGTGAAGTGGCACTTACGTATATGCCACACTTTCAATTTTTCTACCAAGTGATTGAAACAACACTAACCACCAGAAATACTCTGGCACTCCATCACCAACTGACTTGTAGCCAAAGCATTTTGGTTATCTTCGTTTCCTGCTCTGGCACATCTTCAGTTTCTCTTTTAGTTCGTACACAATAAAACCGTAAATTAATCACAATTTGAAAGAGAAGCAACAAAAATAGAAATTTCAATTGAAAAAGTGTTTTATGGTAAACTAACAAATGGGCAAATGGACACCCGCAAGCAACAAAAAAAAAACAAAGTTTGTGTTGTGAAGATATGGAGGGGGAATTGTGTGTGAACGGATTTCTACAAAAGTGGCCAAGAACATAATTTAACACGTAAATTTCTGTGGGACACCAAATTTACCAAGATTATCGCCAACTGAGAGAGAGACAAGAATGTTATTTCCATCCACTAGAAGTGTAGCGACAACAACGAATAATGACAAACAATGGGGAACAACGATGTGAACAGTGTTGCCATAGGAAAAAAATATAAAATTTTTTTTAGTGAAGTTAAAAAATAATTCTAACAAGCTACCTCGGGTATATATAAAACCCCTTTTCATCAAAATGCGGTGAAAAATGCCTACCGTATGCCCCACAGCAGCTATATCGAACTGCAGTCCGATTTGGATCAAATTCGACACGGACATAAAGTGGTCTAATACAAATGGAAGACACTGTTCCATTTTGGTTTCATTTTGGTCTTTTTGGCAGCTATATCCAAATACAGACCGATCTGAACCATATAGGACTCGGATGTCGGAAAGCCTAACAAAAGGCACTGTGTCAAATTTCATCGAAATCGGACAATAAATGTGGCTTTTATGGGGCCAAGATCTTAAATCGAGAGATCGGTCTATATGGCCGCTATATCCAAATCTGGACCGATCCGGGCATAATTGAACAAGGATTTTGAAGGGCCTTACACAACTTACTGTCAAAGCGAAATGGGACAATAAATGCGCCTTTAATACACACATGACCTTTAATCGAGAGATCGGATTATATGGCAGCTATATCTAAATCTGGACCGACCTGAGCCAAATTGAAGAAGGATGTCGAAGGGCCTTACACAACTCACTGTCACAAATTCCAGCGGAATCGGACAATAGATGCGCCCTTTAGGGGTCCAGGACCTTAAATAGAGAGATCGGTCTATATGGCAGCTATATCCAAATCTGGAACGATCTGGCCAAATTGAACATGGATGTCAAAAGGCCTTGCACAACTCACTGTCACAAATTTCAGTAAAATCGGACAATAAATGCGCCTTTTATGATCCCAAGACCTTAAATCGAGAGATCGGTCTATATGGCAGCTCTATGCTCTGGAGCAGCTCTGGACCGATTTAAGCCAGATCGTCTTAGGTTTTTACGACGACG
Source organism: Stomoxys calcitrans (assembly GCF_963082655.1). Taxonomy (NCBI): domain Eukaryota; kingdom Metazoa; phylum Arthropoda; class Insecta; order Diptera; family Muscidae; genus Stomoxys; species Stomoxys calcitrans. Next base: position 145,994,703 of record NC_081555.1, on the reverse strand, counting down.
AAGATGAACAGATTAACGGACGGACATGGCTAGATCGTCGTAGAATTTTACAACGATTAAGAATATATGCACTTTATAGGGTCGGAAATGGATATTTCGATATGTTGCAGACGGAATGACATGAATACACCGCATCCTTCGGTAGTGAGAGTTTAAGATATTTTATTTTAAGGAAAATTGTGTCAAAATTTTTCAATAGAAATTTTTATCAAAATTTTTTTTTATAAAAAATTTTGTGAAAATTTTTTCTATAGAAAATTTTGTGAAAATTTTTTCTATAGAAAATTTTGACTAAATTTTTTCTATAGAAAATTTTGTCAAAATTTTTTCTATACAAAATTTTGTTAAAATTTTTTCTGTAGAAAATTTTGTCAAAATTTTTTCTATAGAAAATTTTGTAAAAATTTCTTCTATAGAAAATTTTCAAAATTTTTTCTACAGAACATTTTGTAAAAAAAATTTCTATAGAAAATTTTGTCAAAATTTTTTCTAAAGAAAATTTTGTCAACATTTTTTCTATAGAATTTTTTTTTTAATTTGATTTTATTTTATGTTTTTTTATTTTATTTTATTGAATTTAATTTTAATTTATTGTATTTTATTTTATTTTATTTTATTTTTTTTTAATTTGTTTTATTTTATTTCATTTTATTTCATTTTATTTTATTTTATTTTATTTTATTTTATTTTACTTTATTTGATTTTATTTTATTTTATTTTATTTTATTTTATTTTATTTTATTTTATTTTATTTTATTTTATTTTATTTTATTTTATTTTATTTTATTTTATTTTATTTTATTTTATTTTATTTTATTTTATTTTATTTTATTCTGTTATTATATTTATTTTTGTGTTTTTTTTTATTTATTTATTTTTTCAAATTCCTCAAAAGGCGAAAACTCTATCAATTTCTGAAACACTGAACGTACTTTGGTATGGTGGGCATGTTGCTCATACAACTGCTGCAGCTGCTGTTGACACAAAACTTTATGATTATTAGTTGTCATTTGTTTCGCCTAGCAGCACTAAGAGTAGAGATATATAATCGAGTTATTTGGGACTTTTGTTATGACCACAAAATGTGGCATTATTGTACATTAAAAGAATATCTTTTATTGGTCGTTTCAAGACGACATTGGTGTTGGCACATGGTGTGGGAGTTGGTGAAAGAAAGTTTTGTTAAAGAATGAATAGTTCATGAGTTTGATTATAGAAGTTTTGATTGGGGATATCATTAGGAGAAGTGACATAAGGTTTTCGTAATAGGGTGGACACATTTTTTTCAAAAGGGAATTTAGGCTTAACACTGAAACTTTTCATGGAATCATGTCAGGAAAAGCGTTTGTCATATTCTTTGTAGAAGAGGCATATTACGTAGAATTTTAAGAAGTACTAATGATCTAGTAGGCCACCGTAGCCCAGAGGATAGTATGCCCATATTTGACGCTTAACGCCTTGGTTCAATTCCCGGTGTAAACATTGAAGCAATTTTTCATTGGTGGCTATTCGCTTACTAATGCAGAGGCAATTTTTGAGGTATCCAGCCTTGTTAAAATTTCTCTACCAAGAAGTATCGCTACGGGACACGCCGTTTCTAGATCGTCATGACATCCGTCTCTTAGTCGAAAGCACGCAAACTTTCGAAGGAGTAAAGCTTGGTGCTTAAAATTTTGCACAAATACTTCTTTTTAGTTTAGGTGGGTTGGGATTGTAACTAGGGCAAATCTATCCATGTTGTGATATAGCTGCCATATAAACCGATCTTGAGTCTTGACTTCTTCAGCTTCTACCGGGCGCAATTCTTATCCGACTTGGCTGAAATTCCAAATCGGTTGATAACCTGATATAGCTGCCATATAAACCGATCTCCTAGTTTGACTTTCTGAGCTTCTAGAGGGCTTAATTCTTATACGATTTTGCTGAAATTTTGGAGGTGATGTTTTTTTATGACTACTAACAGCAAAGCTAGAGGACAGAGTGGGCCTTGGTGTTTACATTGAGAACCCATGGACTGAGATCTGTTTTCGACTGCCTGACCATAATACGGTCCTGTAGGCGGAGATCCGGGCGATCGCGGAATGCATAAAGTGGTGTGGTGCTAACGCGAGGATGTCGAGTGTGAACATCTTTACCGACAGTAAAATTGTCATAATGGCAATAACAACCAGGACGGTAAGGTCACGAACAGTCTTGCAGTGTAAGAAAGAGATTAACGCCTTCTCTGAGGATGGCAAAATGCGCATCGTTTGGGAGCCGGGCCATACCGGAGGAAGGGGAAATGAAAGGGCAGACGATTTGGCAGTGAAGGCCAGAGGACTGCCGTCAATAAACTTGGTTAACCCAAAGCCTTCCGGGTCGACGCAGTCCGAGTTAAGGAGTGGACGACGAATGCACATGTAACATTGTGGAACAGCGAAACGGTCAGTAGGACAGCGAAAATCCTATGGGGGGATCCAGATCATGAGAAGACGAGGCTATTACTGAAAGTTAGCAAGAAGGAGGTCAGTATAGCTATTGGTATCATAACGGGACACATAGGACGAGCCCACTTATGTAAAATCGGTGCGCCAAGTTATAGCATGTATAGGGCATGCGGGGAAGATGATGAGACGTTGAAGCATTTCCTTTATCATTGCCCGGCTTTCGCGTCTAACAGATACTGGCACTTAGGTGGAGACACGATACCAGACATGATCCAACTTAGGGGAGTGGCGTTGAAATCAATTAAGGATTTTGTAAGTAGCACGGAATTCCTAACTTAAAATTTTCTTTTTAGAGGTTACTTTATAGTTTTTAGAGCGCACAATAAGCCGATTACTGGCTTAGTTGTATGTCCATAGTGGCATGGGGCGGATTAATATCTGCACCCTCATGACAAGTACGGTCCACATCGGTCAATAACTTGATATAACTCATATATATTTGAAAAAATCATTCAAAGAACTTGGCAAATACGATCCATGGTGGAGGGTATTTACGGTTCGGCCCGGCCGAACTTAGCACCCTTCTAAAGGGTGATTTTTTAAGAGCTATAGGAAACTTTTTCAAAAAACGCATACAATTCAGAAGAATGCATGACATCTTTATTTGAATCGTTTGTACGGTCCATATAATTTAATTTTTGAAAATTATTTCATGCAAATTTTGACCGTGACTGTGCCTCAAATGGTCCATCAGCTTAATCAAGTTTTGGCATACTCTTTCGAATATTTCGGCCGGTTTCTCACGAATAAATGCTTCAATGTTGTTTCCAATGCGTCAATTGAAGATCGCTTGTCTGTATAGACACGAGCTTTAACATAACCCCACAAAAAGTACTCTAAAGGCGTTCAATCGTATGATTTAGGGGGTCAATTGACCGATCCCGAACATAAAATAAAGTGTTCACCGAACTCGCCTCTCAATAAGTCCATTGTTACGCGTGCTGTGCGGCATGTGGCACCGTCTTGTTGAAACCACATGTCATGCAAGTCAAGCTCTTCCATTTTGGGCAAAAAAAAAGTTGGATATCATCTCACGATAGCGTTCACCATTCACAGTTACGTTACGATTCGCATCATCTTTGAAGGTACGGTACGGTACGACGTTACGATTCATCTTTGAAGAAGTACGGTCCAATGACGCCACCAGCCTATAAACCCCACCAAACTGACTTTTTGTGGATGCATTGGTAGCTCTTGCAATGCTTGTGGCTGATCTTCACATTGAGCCAATTAAAAATTAGCTTCGTCGCTCAATGGAAAAAGCGCGCGATGAACTTTCTTAAATGGGCACGCATTTTGATTATAAAATTCAATAATTTGTGAGCGTTCTTCGTTTGTAAGACGATTCATGGTCAAATTATACCAAACTGAAAATGTTTGACAGTGAAACAAAACATGAAACATGCGCGAGCTGTTTAAATCAGTGTTGCCAAAAAGATAATAGCTAAAAAATAACCCTTTACTTGTTATTTTGAATGAATTTGGTTGATGGTATTTTTTTTTCGATTTTTGTTTGTTGTTTCTAGTTGATTGACCCTAGAAATACTCCAATTTCTTATGTTTTTCTAAATTCTAAATGGAATTCCTCTTTTAATTTTATTTTTCTCCATCACTTATAATTTATATTTCTCTATTGTTTTCTTTGTCTTTATAACATTTAGTTATTATGCTTTAAGCCAATTTAATTTTAAATCACTTTAATAAATTTTAGTGTTTCTTTTTTATTCTTTATACTCAAACTGGCAGATGTCGAACCAGTGAAATGTGTGTTTCTATAATCCCTTAATGTGTTTTCTTAGAAAAATTTAAATATATGTGTGAACCAATCAAAAAACCAGCACACATATATATGAAAATACACTGAAAAAAAATTTGTGTTTTGGAAAGTGAAAAAACTTAAAAAAAAAAACAAAAAGGTATGCACTTTGCCATTTCTCTTCCGAGACGACCTTAATAATCAAAGAATTTCTTTGTAATGGAAAAGTAAAGCCAGAAGATACCACAGCACCAACCATATGTGACGAGTTTCGATTCATGGTGGAAATCTTATCGGAAACTAAGATGTGAAGGCTTGTTCTACTTAAACTACAAAAACCATACTAACCAAGCTTGACGTATGGATCAAAGCTAGAGGGCAGACTGAGATCTGTTTTGGACTGCCTGACCATAATACAAGGCCACCGTAGCGCAGAGATTAGCATGTCCTCCTATGACGCTGAACGCCACGGGTTCGAGTCCTGGCGAGACCATCAAAACAAATTTTCAGCGGTGGTTTTCCCCTCCTGGCAACATTTGTGAGGTAGTATGCCATGTAAAACTTCTCTCCAAAGAGGTGTCGCACTGCGGCACGCCGCACATTGGTTCAAGTTCATTGAACGAGCGGCTAAAAATAGAAGAAGTTGTCGAAGGACAATGAAACTTGGCACATAGGCATTTTTTGTTTGAATCAAGAAAAAATGGAAAAATCAAAATGATCCGCCCACTTTTACGCCCACCTCCCATACAAAGTAAAAATTAAATTTTGACCTACGGCATTGTTTTTTGGCACATAGCATTTTTAAACACTCAGAATCATTTGTGTGAAATTTGAAAAATATCCGCCCACTTTTAATTTTTAATGCATCAATTCAATTTTCACAAAAAGTAATTATTATAATTGTAGAATGGGCTCCTGAAAATATATACCTGATCCGCCCACTTTTACGGCCACCTCCCATAGAAAAAACATGAATAAATAAATTAAGCATAGTCTTTTAATAATTTTTTAACATCATTATCGTACTCCAATTTTTTGATTTGCAGCTTTGAGCGAAATCTATTTATAAATGGGTCTGAAGACAATAAAAGGTTATGCATTACATCTTCATTAGTGGCTACACGTCCAATTCTTCGCGAATGATGTAATCTATAGGCTCTATAATCTTTATTCCTCGCTTCCTGAGCTTCTTCGGACAGCATACCTGATACAAACAATCAATTAAAATGTAAAAAATGAAAATTAAATCATTGAATAAGGGCCTTTAAATAGAGACATACCTATTGGCAGAATAGCTTCTGCTATAATTTTGCTACCATGCACCAGAATCTTATGCACAGTTACAGGCATGTAGTACCAGCCATAGAGATCAACAAACAACTTGGCAGTATCCATGCAATATATATGAAATTTTCTAGTGTCGACTGCTGCATTACAATTTATTGCGGCCAAAATAATTTTAAATCTATGTATTAACTCTTCTTTTATTCCAATTACGTCTGCAGTTTTGGCTGGATTTTCGAAAAACCTTCTTGCCGTATTGCCATCGTTTGTTGTGCCCATACCTTGCTTCACCGCGTCCACATTTATGCCCAGTGCAATCCATGCAATATATATGAAATTTTCCAGAAATCGTAGTAGCTACTTTCCCATCAATCATTGTTAATTTCAGTGTGTGAGAAATATTGAAGTTTCTGCTATGCAATTCAACGACAGTATTTCTTAAATTTTTTATTTCGTCATTAACACGACTGACCTCTGAATTTATAACTTCAGCTGTTTCTTGTATAAATTCAAATTTTAACGGTCGGCAAAATCTAGTTGATGATGGCTCTGTATTTCTCCAGCACATTGTTGACATATTATTACGCTCTGTGAGGGTCAATGGAACAAGTGACGTTAAGAACATATATTTATCGGAGTCATTTGGATCTGTGAATTTTTGATGGTATTCACTGTGTCCCGAACTTCCGTCACAGCCCCATTTTGAGAACATTTGCAGTTCGTTGGGGAGTTCTGTCACCTCATTCTCGGTTTTTGTCATCAAAATCCTGGTTACTGTATGATCTAATAACTGTTGTAGAGAAACTTTGCTACAACTTTCTTGCACCTGAACATTTGCAGGATAGCATTTTTTTTTTGCTTCCAGTACCTGATGGTAGGATGGGTAAATGTCGAATCCAATTTCTCTAGCTGAACTGCGCAAAACCTCATATTGATGCTTTGACAACGAAGCATCAAGTATCAGCCCAAGTGCCTTCTCCGGGGTGAACGCCTTAATGGATTTGTCTAAACACTCACTTTTTTTTGCGGCAGACGATATCAACACCATTGAGGTGTTTTCACAAAAATCTTGTACCTTTGTCCTCTTTGTTCGCGGTTGGCAATCCTCGAAGGCTTTTGCTGGACGTCCACGTTTAACCATATTTGAACAGCTTGGTGCTTCATTGTTTGCGGTATATTTGCACACTTTGTAGACATTTTTCAGCCAATTTTCATTAAGATCAAGAAATCTGGTTTTTATGCGTCTTGCTTTTTGCCATCTATCTTTGAACTTTGTAAAAAAGTTTTTTTTCAAAAATCCAGTAAAGACTTCAACATCCTCAGCAGTCATTCCTTCATTGCTATTTGCAATGACTTCGACAGTAACATCAATATCACTGTTGTTATCAATTAATATTTCGCAAATATTTAAATAAGAAATTGTTACATTTTCCATAATTAATAAAATTAAATCTTGATATCACTTAAAAACACACCTCTTATCACTGCACTTGCCAATGTAATGTCAATTAGCATATCAATAATATTAGAAATGTATACCCAAAAGCAGAAATTTAAATCAGAAACTGTATATTGTTGTTGGTACTTAATGTATTACTTATTAAGCTCTAACGGAAAAGATTTTGTGCAATAAAGAGAGCAAGACATAATGTGTAGTTGTTATTGCATGCAACAACATAATAAATGAATGATAACACAGCACCTAATAGTCTATCGCTTGATCTTCTATTGTTGTTAACAGTAAAGAATTATGGCAACAACAACAACAAGCATGAACGAAAATTCACGTTTTCTTACTTTATCACTTTATAGTTTTTACTGTTTCTTTTGGAAAGGAGCAGGTATGAGCAGCTGAATTTTTTTTTAGCTTTTAGCTGAGACTTCAAGCTGTAATTTGACGTCTTTCGTTAAACAGCGCTCCACAGCGCTAAAAACATGCAGTCCACTGAAGTTGATGAACATTGAAATTTTGATGTTGTTTATATTTTGTTCTACGAAATTTTTTATGTGGCACTTTTTCCAACTTTTTTTAATGCAAATCTCATCTATGACAATTGCCATTTACGAAAATATACAACAAAGTCAAATGATAAGTTTACTGTGATTGTACCAAAAGATTGAATATACAGTAAATTTGCATGCCATTTTAAACAAGCGAACATATATGAACTTGGAGCGTGTCTGTCCAAAGAAATACTAAATATATCAGCCTAATATTACGGAATCATAATATTCAACTATCTGACAACAAAATACCAAAAAATTATCCAAATCGGCGAACATGAAAAAAATGAATTTCGGCCACTCTTGAACCAATGTGCGCCGTGCGGACTCGGCTATAAAAGGGAGGCCCCTTATCGTTGAGCTAGAACTTGAATCATTGATATGTGAGAATTTTGCCCCTGTTCCTTAGTGTAATGTTCATGGGCAAAATTTGCATTTTTGCATTTGACCATAATACGATCCTGCAGGTCCTGTCACAGGCTGGAACATTGAGGCCCAACTTGTGTGGTGTTCAATGCTGAAGCGATAAGCTTAGCTGCCAACTACCGGGCGCGTTCACAGGTTGCGGATAGTGGAATGCTCCATACGGAGTAGCTGCAACGGCAGTTGCAGACAATCAGCGGTATCGAGCGGAGAATCTCAGAGAGTGCCTATGATGCTCACTATGACAAGGCGAGTTATTGGCGCCTTTAAATAACCAATGGCCATCATGTTCCCGTGGCGATCGGACATATAGACCGGGACGAGCTTGACGAGGATCGTCACCTCCACATGTACCTTAATCGAATCAGGTATACTTATCTCGGCATGGGATAGCTGTGAGCATCCCACAGGCTGGAACATTGAGGTCCGGTCTGTGCGGTGTTCATTACTGTCACGAGAAGCTTAGCTGAGAGCTACCAGGCGCATCCGGAGGTTGCGGATAGTGGAATGCTCCTTACGGAGTAGCTGCAACGGCGGTCGCGGACAATCAGCGGTATCGAGCGGAGAGTCTCAGTGAGAGGCCGGGTGGCACCCGCTCTTGCACAAATATTGAGTGGCTATGATGCTCACTATGACAAGGCGGGTTATTGGCGCATTTAAATAACCAACGGTCCTTTGGATCAGAACGATCTTGCTCATACATCAGCATGACGAGGATCCCCACCTCCACATGAAAATGTGGCTACAACAACAACGATCCTGAAGGTAGAAATGGGGGCGATCACAGAATTCGTGAGGTGATGTGATTTTCAAGCGAATACGTCAAGTGTTAACATCTTAGCGAACAGTAAACTGATCATCAGAGCAATAACAACCAGGATGGTATGAGTGAGGATAAAACGATCCGCATCGTTTGGGTGTCGGGCCAACGCAGTCCGAGTTAAGGGCTTGGGCTAAGAACGTGCATGTAACACTGTGGAATAGCGGAACTGTCGGTAGGACGGCAAAAATCCTATGGGGAGATCCGGATCGTAAGAAGGCAAGGCTATTACTAAAAGGAAGTAAGAAGGAGGTCAGTATAGCTTTTGGTATCATAACTGGATACATAGGACTGCGAGTTCACTTATGCAAAATCAGTGCGGCAAGTGATAGCATGTTTAGGGCATGTGGGGAAGATGATGAGATGTTGGCGAATTTCCTTTAACATTGCCCGGCTTTGACGGACAACAGGAAACGGTACTTAGGTGGGGACATAAAACCAAACATGGACTAACTTAGGGGAGGGGTATGGAAAACAATTAAGGTTGTGGTGAGTAACACTAAATTCATAACTTAGATATTCTTTTTCGAGGGTACTGGTTAATATTAGAAGCTCACAACAATCCGATTACTGGCTTAGGTGTATGTCCATAGTGGCATGGGGCGGATTAATATCCACACCCTTTTTTATACCCACCACCGAAGGATGAGGATATATTCATTTTGTCATTCCGTTTGCAACACATTGAAATATCCATTTCCGACTTTATAAAGTATATTTATTCTTGATCAGCGTAAAAATCTAAGACAATCAAGACACGTCCGTCCGTCTGCCTGTTGAAATCACGCTACAGTCTTTTAAAATAAAGATATTGAGCTTAAACTTTGCACAGATTCTTTTTTTGTCCATAGGCAGGTTAATCGGACTATATCTTGATATAGCCCCCATATAGACCGATCCGCCGATTTAGGGTCTTAGCCCTATAAAAGCCACATTTATTATCCGATTTTGCTGAAATTTTAGACAGTGAGTTGTGATAGGCCCTTCGACTTTCTTCGTCACTTTGGCTCAGATCGGACCAGATTTGGATATAGCTGCCATATAGACCGATCCTCCGATTTAGGGTCTTAGGCCCATAAAAGCCACATTTACTATCCGAATTTGTTGAAATTTGGGACAGTGAGTTGTGTTAGGCCCTTCGACATCATTCGTCAATTTGGGCCAGATCGGTCCAGATTTAGATATAGCTGCCATATAGACCGATCCTCCGATTTAGGGTCTTAGGCCCATAAAAGCCACATTTACTATCCGAATTTGTTGAAATTTGGGACAGTGAGGGGTGTTACGCCCTTTGACATCCTTCGTCAATTTGGCCCAGATCGGTTCAGATTTCCATATAGCTGCCATATAGACCGATCCTCCGATTTAGGGTCTTAGCCCCATAAAAGCCACATTTACTATCCGAATTTGCTGAAATTTGGGACAGTGAGTTGTGTTAGGCCCTTCGACATCATTCGTCAGTTTGGGCCAGATCGGTCCAGATTTGGATATAGCTGCCATATAGACCGATCTTCCGATTTAGGGTCTTAGGGCCATAAAAGCCATATTTATTATCCGATTTTGCTGTAATTTGGGACAGTAAGTTGTGTTAGGCCCTTCGACATCCTTCATCAATTTGGCTCAGATCGGTCCAGATTTGGGTATAGCTGCCATATAGGCCAATCCTCCGATTTAGGGTCTTAGGTCCATAAAAGCGACATTTCTTATCCGATTTTGCTGAAATTTGGGACAATGAGTTGTGTTATGCCCTTTGACATCCTTCATCAATTTGGCCCAGATCAGTCCAGATTTGGGTATAGCTGCCATATAGACCGATCTCTCGATTTAAGGTTTTGGAGCCTTAAAAGGCGCATTTATTGTCCGATTTCGCCGAAATTTGAGACAGTGAGTTGTGTTAGGGTTTTCGACATCCGTGTCGTATAGGGTTCAGATCGGTTTATTTTTAGTATAGCTACTACCCGAGGTCGTGAGTATCCAGAGTTCGGCCCGGCCGAACTTAACGCCTTTTTACTTGTTCAACCTAACTTTACTTAACGTAACCAAGCTCGACACCCTGTCTGCTAGCTGTTCGTTTTCCAATGCAGGTGTGGAGTGTGTTGTAGTGGCAGACTTTTTTTCTACGCAACTACATTGCTCCCATGGTATACACATGTCTCAGTGCATCTGTTGGAATTTGTGTCCATAACTTCGAAATGCCAGACAAAGGCAACGGCTCTCGCTGCCGCTTTGAGTGTCCAGGTTCGAATCGCAGCCGGGCTCTAAAGAATTTTATTTTTAACCTGTTAAGGCTAAGACAATTTTCATTTCATAATTCTCATTCTTCTTTGCATTTTTTTAATTACAATAGAAAATATTTCCCCAAGGCCCTATAACGTTTATATTGCTTCAATTGCCATGACATCTATAAATTAATCCGTCTGCCCACTAAGTTCTTCGGCAGACGTTCCCTATAATCAATCTATTGATTTTATTTCTCACACCCCTGGTCATTTTTTCTCTCCCCTCGTTAAGCTAATCCACATTTTTCTCAGTATACATTTTATCAAACTGATTTTATATCTGTCCGACGCACATTCCTTGTGTGGTTGATTTTCTTGGACATCATATTTCATACCTTCTTTATGACCACATGTCATACATGTGTTTATTTTGATACGATTTTATGATTTTAAATATTCCTTCATAGCCTTAAAGCAGTAACTAATTATGGCAATATAATCGTTTGACATTTTTATTAGCCATTAAGGAAAGTGATGAAAAGCTCTTTCATTTGTATCAAGAACTTAGGCAAATATTGTAAAGACATTGGAAAACATTGCACATCTGTGATTTGGTTTGTGTGCAAAAACAAACCAGAAACTAAAATTAAAAAACAGGACGCGTATGTTGGTCAGAAGAATACATGAAATAGATCAAAATCACATCTGTATTTTTTGGCAATGCTTGAAGAAAAAGCAAATGTTTGAAATCACTTTTCGCCAATATGTGTGAGGCATTCCATGGCATATTTAAGATTTATGAAATAATTTAAAACAAAATATTTATTTTTATTCAAAATTTTATAATTATTAAAAAAAACAAAGTATATGAAAAAGTTTTGATTTACGTTTTTTATTTTTTATTTCAGAATTTTGTTTTCGTTATATTTAAACGTAAGTATCTTATAATTTTTTTATACCCTCCACCATAGGATCTAACATTTATCTAACTAACATCGCCATTGTGTGTGTAACTCATCGAAATAATGATCTGAGACCCAACAAAGAATATATGTTCTTTATCGTCTTAACATTCTAAGTCTATTTAGCCATGTCTGTCCTTATGTCCCTCTGTCTGTTGAAAGCACGCTAAATTCCAAAGGAGTAAAGATGGGTACTTGAAATTCATTACAAATACTTTTTATAAGTGCAGGTCCGTAGTCGGTTGGGATTGTGAATAGGCCAAATCCGTCCATATTTTGATATGGCTGTCACATAAACCGATCTGTCGATTTGAATTCTTGACCCTATAGAGGGTGCTTTTATTATCCAATTTGGCTGAAATTTTGTATGCAGTTTTTGTTATGACTTTCTACAACCATGTCAAATATGGTCGAAATCGGTTGATAAACTGATATATTGTAGTTGCCATATAATCCAATCTTCCGAGTTGACTTTTTAAGCCACTAGAGGGCGTAATTATTATCCGATTTATTTGAAATTTTGCACATAATATTTTGCTATGACTAGCAAAAGCCGAGTATTGTCTAAAACGATTTATAACCTGATACAATTCCCATATAAACCGATTGGCCGATTTGACTTCTTGAGCCTCTATACTGCGCAATTACTATCCGGTTTGCATACAATTCTGTAGATGGTATTCTTGTATGACTTCTAACAGCCATGACAAGTACGGTCGATAAAGGTCAATAATTTGATATAGGCCCTATGTTTTTGCAAAAATCATTCCAAGAACATGTCACATTCGATCCATCCATGAATGAGTGAACAAATTTTTCTGAAATCTCATTCGAAAATTTCATAAAATTTTTTAAAACAAAGTTTCAATAAAAAATATTCCAAACAAAAAGCATAGTTTAATTTTCTATAAAAACAGAAATTAGTAAAAACAAGTAAAAAGACGTTAAGTTCGGCCAGGCCAAACTTTGGATACCCACAACCACCTTTCATCAAAATCCGGTGAAAATTGCATACCTTATGTCCCATAGCAGTCGAAATATAACAAAATATTGGTCTTTTTAGTAGCTATATTTAAAAATAAAGCGCTCTGAAATATATACGACACGGATGTCGAAAAGTCACTGTGTCAAATTTCAGTGAAATCGGGTTATAAATGCGTCTTTTTATGGGGCCAAGACTTTAAATCGCGATATCGGTATATATGGCAGCTATATCCAAATGTGGACCGATTTGGGCCAAGGTGCAGAAAAATTTCGAAGAGCCTTACACAACGCACTGTCCCAAATTTCCGCGAAATCGAACAATAAATGCGTCTTTTATGGCCCCAAAACCAAATACCGAGAGATCGGTCTATATGGCAGCTATATCCATATTTGGGCCGATCTGTGTCATATTGCAGAAGTATGGCAAGGGGCTTAATAAAACTCACTGTCCCAAATTTCGGCGACATCGGACAATAAATGCGCCTTTTACGGGGCCAAAGCTTTAAATCGAGAGATCGGCCTATATGGCAGCTATATCCAAATCTGAACCGATCAGGGCCAATTTGAAGAAATATGTCTAAGGGCCTAACACAACTCACTGTCTCAAATTTCAGCAAAAACGGATAATAAATGTGGCTTTTATGGGCCTAAGACCCTAAATCGGAGGATCGGTATATATGGCAGCTATATCCAAATCTGAACCGATCTTGTACAAATTGATGAAGGTTCTTGAAGGGCCTAACACAACTCACTGTCTCAAATTTCAGCAAAATCGGATAATAAATGTGGCTTTTGTGGGCCTAAGACCCTAAATCGGAGGATCGGTCTATATGGCAGCTATATCCAAATCTGGACTGATCTGAGCCAAATTAAGAAATGATGTCGAAGGGCCTAATACAACTCACTGTCTTAAATTTAATCTAAATCGGATATTAAATGTGGATTTTATGGGTCTTAGACCCTAAATCGGCGGATCGGTCTATATGGGGCTATATCAAGATACCTGCTTATGGACAAAAAAAAGAAAAGAAATTTCAGCTCAATATCTCTATCGGACAGATAGACAGGCGGACGGACATGTCTAGATCGTCTTAGATTTTTACGCTGATCAAGAATATATATACTTTATAGGGTCGGAAGTGGATATTTCGATGTGTTGCAAACGGAATGACAAAATGAATATACCCCCATCCCGTTAAGGGTCTGAAGCTTATGAAAGCTTTATTTGTTACCCGATTTTGTTGAAATTTCAAATACAAAATTTAACAGTGACTTATATTTATAAGACCACTCAATATCCGTGCCGAATTTGGGTGCATAAGTTATCCAATTTTCACCGGATTGTGACGAAAGGGGGTTTACATATATACCCGAGGTGGTGGGTATCCAAAGTTCGGCCCGGCCGAACTTGATGCCAGTTGTTCCGGTGAAAAGTCAGTACTAGGCTTAAGAGGGAATTTTGACAAATGTCTAAATGTCACATCTTAAGGAAATATTTTCAAACTACAAAATTTCAATGAAAAAAAAGGGATAATTATCAAAAAGGGATAATTATCAAAAATATGATTATAAACGAACAATTATTAAGAAACCGGTTAAGTTTAAACTACAATTTTCTAGAAACCGATAAGTTTGTTGAGCTCAAAAACCGAAAACCCGGTTTTTAAAAAGTTGTATTCCCTATCAAAATCTCTTATAACCTTAAGCCAAGAACGGGGCATTCAGAGCAATCTTGTAAACAATAGCTACGCGTGAGATATAAAATAGGTATCGGGAGAAAAGGAGGGAAGAGAAACATTTATTCCGCAGAAAGAGAGATAAATGGAGTCAGAATGAAGTTCGAAAATTGTGACTTGTATAAAGCTTTTCGGCGCCTGAACAAAATATGATCCAGATTGGCCCATATTAAGATATTAATATAGCAGGGTTATAATAAAATAGGATAACTATTGCCGAACCTTGGATGTCCACCATTATTGAAAGTTCGGCACTGCACAGCTTAATGCTTTCTTATTTTATTTTATTTTATTATTTTTTTTTTATTTTATTTTAGTTTTATTAAATTTCATTTAATGTAATTTTATTTCATTTTATTTTATTGTATTTTATTTTATTTTATTTTATTTTATTTTATTTTATTTTATTTTATTTTATTTTATTTTATTTTATTTTATTTTATTTTATTTTATTTTATTTTATTTTATTTTATTTCATTTTTTTATTTTATTTTATTTTACTTTATTTTAATATAATTTATTTTAATTTAATTTATTGTATATTATTTTTATTTTATTCGAATTGTACTTTCTCAAATATATTTGGATTTATTGTATTTCACTTTTGTTTTAATTTCACAGACTCAGGTGACGTATGATGAACGTCTGTGTATGGTATATATTGCGTATACGTTGGCCGTACAAATTAATCAGACTCTGCTACAAAAGCTTTGCTCAATATTTACCATTTAATTCGCCATTATCTTTTTATACCCTCCACTTTTATAGCACTTCATGCAAAATATGCATGAATTTTGCATGAAGTGTTCTTGTATGACTCCAAACAACTGCGCCATGTATAGTCTAAATCAGTCCATGACCTGTTATAGCCGCCATATAAACCGACCTCCCGTTTAGACTTCTTGAGCCTCTAGAGGACGTAATTCCTATCGGATTTGACTGAAATTTTGTACGACTTGTTTCGTTATGATTTCCAACAACTGTGCTAAGTATGGTTGAAATCGGTTTATAACCTGATATAGCTGTCACATAAACCGATCTTGGGTCTTGACTCCTTAAGCTTCTAGAGGGCGCAATTCTTATCCGATTTGGTGAAGTTTTAAATGAAGTGTTTTATTTTGATTTCCAACAACTGCGCCAAGTATGGTCTTAATCAATCCATATCCTGATATAGCTGCCATATAAACCGATCTCCCGATTAGACTTTTTAGGCTTCTAGGGGCCGCAATTCTTATCCAATACGGTTGAAATTTTGCACATGACGTTTTTGTATGACTTCCAACTGTTCCAAGTATGGTCTAAATTGGTGTATAACCTGTTATAGCTGCCATATAAACCGACTTCCCAGTTTGACTTTTTGGGCCGCTATTATTACTCGATTAGCCTGAAGTTTTGGAGGTGGTGTTTTTCCTTGACTGGTGTTTGAAAAATTTAAGATTTTTGACTAAAGTTTTATTTAATCCTTGATTTTTTGTACTTTTTATATTTTTAATTTACATTTATATTAATTGTTATATTTTTTTAATATTTTATTAATTTTTTTCTTTAACTTTCACTTTGCAGCTAAAATTGCAATTTTTATTCTTAGTTGTTTGGTTTATAAAGTTTATTCTTTTTTTTTTTTTTTTGTTTGCTTACTAAGATCATACTATTGGAATATATTGAAGGAAATTTCCAAAAAGTGACATCATTTAAAATTTAAATTTTAAAATACAAAGCTAAACATGTTTCACCCATACCTTTCTTCCATACCCTATTGCTAATCATCACAAACAATGTAGAATGCAAATTCTATACAATTTCACCATATGGAAACATCTGTTAACTATAAACATTTAAATCGGAAATATTTTATCACGGAACTGTGTAAACAATGCGATTTATAGCAGATACAACTTTTCAATTTACACTTTTAATAAAATTGTAGTATTTAATAGTTTGTTCAAATTCACATTTCTCTGCCCACATATATTCCCAAATCATATATAATTTCATGACATTGCTCTCATTTACCTTTTTGATTGTCTTTCATTTATAATGAACAGACAAACAGACGATCTCTAAATTTAAAACTTAGAAAATTTGTTATGAATTGCAGGCAATTTGAATGCAAAACTGCAGCACTAAATATTGAAAGATTTATGCGGACACATTCTCTTTTAAATTTGCCGTTCTTATGAAAATGCAATCAATTATCAACACTCAAAACAAGGCACTCAATTTTATTTATTTATTTTTAGTAGAAAAAATCGCTTTTATTTTTCAGTTTTTATATCGTGTCGATTTTTTTTCTTTAAATTTCAAAAATTTTCTTTTTTTTTTTAAATTACTACAGATGTATTTTTTTTTGCACCACAATTTGTTAATTTTCTCCAATTTTTCAATTTTTAAATTGCTCTAACGAAATCCCTTCGATTTACGCTTTTCCTTATTTTTCTGTTGTTTTTTCAAACATTCGCGCTGAATGCGTGTACGGGGCGTTTGGATGTGTGTGCGTGCTCTTTTTTTTGCTTTTTCACTACCAACTACTATTTTTGAGGGAATTTTCCCAACTACTTTCCGTTGAGGTTGGTTTTTCTAACACGTTTGCACTAAGGCGACTTACGTACGCGTCTAAATTACACACAAAATATGCGAATGCGTTATACTCTGTGTTTGGGAGGTTTTTGATTTGACAACGACAACGACAAACGATTACTACGACGACTTTGCTGTTGCTCGTTTTGTTGATAACTGAAATCAGCGCGAAAATGTCTTTTTTATATTTTTTGTCTTTCCTCCTACTACAGCTGCTACAGCTGCTGCTGTTGCTTCTTCTTCTTCTTTTGTGATTTTCTTTCACCTATCCTCCTGTGTTATTTTTTGTTTTTCTTCCTCCTCTCCTATCTATTGTCGTTGTCATTGTTGTTATTGCAAATTCGTCCCTGCTCTCTCTCTCTCTCTCTTCACATTGCTTTGGCTGCTACGGCTTTCGACATTCAATTTCTATTCTACATTGCACCAAAAATACTCGCATAAGCTCTTCAACGCTTACGTGTTAGTGTGCCTGCATGTGGGTGTATTTGTTTGTGTTTTGGCCTCTTGGTGCTTTTCCATCCACAACAACTGTTGTTCCTTCTTTGTTGTTGTGCTTGGCGTTGGTGTTGTTTGCTTTGGTTTTTTTTTTGTTTCTTCTGTGAGCAATGTTCTTCTTCTTCCTTTGCCTTTCTCTTTGAGTATTGTGTGCATGGGTCTTTTTGTTTGTGGCTCCTTGTTAAGTCCGATAGGGATAGTGAGAATGTGGGTGAGCATAGGTTTGTAAGAGAGTTTATTTTTGTTTTATCGGATACATGCGTGAGTGTTGTTTTGTGTCTCCATAGTGGGCTACAGTTGTCATTTGTTGAATAATAAATGAGCTTTTTTCGCACAGTGTTTCGGGGTAGCATTACGAGCATGGCGTTGAGATAGGTGAGGTAAGGTTAGGTTGAAAAGAGGGTGTAGATATTAATCCGCCCCATGATACTATAGACATACACCTAAGCCAGCAATCGACTTGTTGTGTGCTCTAAATAATAACAAGTAGCTATGTTAGGAATTCCGTGTTACTTACAAAATTCGTTTAATTGTTTCCCATGCCACGACCCTAAGTTGGTTCATGTTTGCTATTGTGTCCCCACCTAAGTGCCGGTATCTGTTAGCAGTGAAAGCCGGGCAATGATATAGAAAATGCTCCAACGTCTCCTCATCTTCCCCGCATGCCCTACACATGTTATCACTTGCCACACCGATTTTACATAAGTGAGCTCGTAGTCCTATGATACCTACAGCTATACTGACCACCTTCTTACTTCCTTTCAGTAATAGCCTCGTCTTCTCATGATGTGGATCTCCCCATGGGGTTTTCGGCGTCCTACCGACCGTTTCGCTGTTCCACAGGGTAACATGCGTATTCGTCGCCCACGCCCTTAACTCGGAATGCGTGGATCGGAAAAGCTTCGGTTTAACCAAGTTCATTGACGGCAGTCCTCCAGCCTTCACCTCCAAATCGTCTGCTTTCTCAATCACAGTTACTCCGTTATCACCCGGCACCCTAACGATGCAGATCGTGCCATCCGCAGAGAAGGGGATAATCTCCTTCTTACATTCCAAGACTGTTCGTGATCTTACCGTCCTGGTTGTTATTGCCCTTATGATCTGTTTACTGTCCGTAAAGATATTCATATTCGACGTTCTCGTGTTAATACCACACCACCTCACGCATTCTATGAAATTTAAATTGCCGAAATTTCTATCGCCGATTCCTTCGGAAGTTGGCGTGCTTTCGACGGACGAAAAGCCCGGCAGAGGACCAGTATACAAACAGAATTCCAACAGACATAAAGACTGGCGACAGACAGACAGAAAGGCAAACAGAAAGACAGATAGGTTGACAGCCAGCAGACAGACAAGCAGAAATCTAATCAGGCAGACAAGCGGATAGGCAGAGAGTGACAGACAGGCGCAAGGACAGACTGATAAAAATACAGACAGACAGACAAACGGACGGAAAGATACGTAGATTGACAGATAGAAGGACAGACAGAAAAACAGACAGACAGACAGACACACGCGGAAAGACAGAGAGAGTGACGGACATGTGGACAGGCAGAGGTAGTGACGGACAGGTAAACAGATAAACGGACATACGACCAAATTGACAGGCAGATAGACAGAGAGACAAACAGACAGAAGGACAGACAGAAAGACAGACAGAAAGACAGATACTTGACAGCCAGCAGACAGACGGACAAGTAGGCAGACAAGCGGAAAGACAGAGAGAGTGACGGACAAGTGGACAGACAAAGACAGTGAAGAACAGCTGAACAGACAGACGGACATACGACCAAACTGACAGGCAGATAGACAGAGAGACAGACAGAAAGTCAGACAAACAGACAGCCAGAAAGGCAAAGAGAAAGACAGATAGATAGACAGCCAACAGTCAGACAAGCAGACAGACATGCGGAAAGACAGACAGACAAGCGGAAAGACAGAGAGAGTGGCGGACATGTGGACAGACGGAGAGAGTGACGGACATGTGGACAGACAGTGACGGAAAGGTGAACAAATAGACGGACATTCGACCAAACTGACAGACAGACAGACAGAAAGACAGACTGACAGACAGATACATGACAGCCAGCAGACAGACAGATAAGTAGGCAGAGAAGCGGAGAGACAGAGACAGTGACGGACAGGTGGACAGACAAAGACAGTGACGGACAGGTGAACAGACAGACGGACATACGACCAAACTGACAGGCAGATAGACAGAGAGACAGACAGAAAGATAGACAGAAATGCAAAGAGAAAGACACACAGAATGATCGACATTAAAACAGACAGAGAAACAAACGGACGGATGGACATCACTGTCAGAAGTTTTCTGAAAGGGCAAGGGCCACCAGCCTTTGCCTTTTTTTGATAACGCCGGATTTCGGAGATGGGTAAGCCAATTTAAGCGAATATTGGTCTGCACCCAGTAGTATAGAAGTGTAGATGAGACTGTAAAGAAAAAAAATGTGACTCCCCTAATCACACTTTGGGAGGAATTAAAAAGATAAAGAAATGTAAGAAAAGAGTAGAGATTGGTAAGAGTCTATCCTACACTCATTTTCAAGCCTTTTACCTCTTACCAAAAGCCAGCTACTCCCTCGTTCTTCTTCGTTGGATGACAGACCAGAGCGTTCTGTCAATCCGGCATCCATGTAAATAGATATTTTCAGCGAATAGATCCTGGTAAGTTGTTGTTCACCAAGTAAGTAAGTTAAGTTGTTCACCAAATGGCACGACCGGCGCACAGTGGGAGAAAGTCGAAAAAAATACTAAATAGTTAAAAAATATGACGTGTGAGAACGTGTAGAGATATCTCTTTAAAATTTTAAATGGTTAGAGCAGAGGTGTTAGCCTGTGCAAAATTTCAAGGCCCCAAGTTGTCCAGGCGCCTTTTGGCTGGCTCCTAAAGTAGATCATCTAGGTATTTCGAAAAATTGTTCGAGCTGCCAAATGTTCATTTGTGGCCCCATTTTCAAAATTCTATTTTTGGTGTATAAAACCGTACTGTACTTCAATCCAAGGCCTTAGGGTTTGGCCATAAATTCAGAGTCGGTCAATTCCTAACCAGACATTTATTTTCGGCTGTGGTAAAGGCACAAGTCTCTGTCCTGTGTGGGGTGTCTAGGAGTGCAATCTCACCCCCAATCCCCGCGAATGGGATATATATACCAATCATGACAGTACTGGTCTCAAAATAATGGTAAGGGGGAAGCCCCTCGCCGTAAAATCCTCCTAAACCAGACATTTTTACCAACCATCGCTAGAAATAGGATTCTATCGGGTAAATTCCCAATGATAGGGTATTTATTGGATATTTACCCAATAAATACGTATTAAATATATTAAATTTTCAAATATTTTTTTTTTTACATTTTGAACCATTTTTTTCTACCAGATTTGACAGGAATGGTTAGGGGTTTTCCAGAACTCACTGTGCCAAAATTCATTGAAATCGCATGAAAAATGATCATCTTATGGGCTCTGTATCGGGAGATCGGTCTTTATGGCAGCTATATCCGAATATTGTCCGATCTGGACAACATTCGGCAAAAAGGTGTAGAGGTTTACCAAAACCCACTGTGCCAAATTTCGGCGACATCGTCTTTTATGGGCCCAAAACCTTAAATCAAGAGATCGCTCTATATGGCAGCTATATCCAAATCTGAACCGATCTGTGCCATATTGCAGAAGTATGCCGAGGGGCTTAACTCATCTCACTGTCTCAAATTTTGGCAAAATCGGATAATAAATGCGCCTTTTATGGGCCCAATACCTTAAATCAAGAGATCTGTTCATATGGCAGCTATATCCAAATCTGGGCCGATCTGGGCCAAATTGACGAAGGATGTCGAAGGGCCTTACACAACTCACTGTCCCAAATTTCAGCAAAATCGGATAATAAATGTGGCTTTAATATGCCTAAGACCCTAAATCGGCGAATCGGTTTATATGGCAGCTATATCCAAATCTGGACCGATCTGGTCCAAATTTAAAAAGGATATCGAAAGGCCTAACACAACTCACTGTCAAAAATTTCAGCAAAATCGAATTATAAATGTAGCTTTTATGGGCCTAAGACCCCAAATCGGCGGATCGGTCTATTTGGGGGCTATATCAAGATATAGTCCGATATAGCCCATCTTTGAACATAACCTGCTTATGGACAAAAAAAGAATCTGTGCAATGTTTCAGCTCAATATCTCTATTTTTAAAGACTGTAGCGTGATTTCAACAGACAGACGGACGGACATGGCTAGATCGTCTTAGATTTTTACGCTGATCAAGAATATATATACTTTATAGGGTCGGAAATGGATATTTCGATGCGTTGCAAACAGAATGACAAAACAAATATACCCCCATCCTCCGGTGGTGGGTATAAATGAACTTGAAAAAGAAAAAAAATTCTTGCTTTTAGTGAAATTTCCCAAATGAAAATTTCCTCCTCCCTAACAACATATCAATATTCCGGACCAAATGTCTAGACATGCGGCACATCCGTCTAATATCAGATTGAACAAATAAAAACGCATTGAGCTTGGCTGTGCCGATCTTTTGATGCCCACCACCTTGAATATATATATTATTCCGATTTTATTATAACCCTACTATATCCCCATTAAGTTCGGCCGTGCCAAACTTGTGATAACCACCACCTTAGATATATTTATTATCCCATTCTGTTACATATCTACTATACCCACCTTAATATCCAAATATGGGCCGATCGGGATCATATTTGGTTCGGGTGCCGAGAAACTTGATACAAATCACAGTTTCAAATCGAAGGCAAATCGGGTAGTAAAAGCGATTTTTATGGGCTTAAGAACCATAACTGGCAAATCGATTTATCTTGTACCTATATCAAAACATGCTCCGATCTAGACTATATGCGGTTCGGGTAGTGGGATGTCCCAGTCCAAACCAATAATCAAGATTTCATCAAGAAAAATTCTTGCAGTTAGTGAAATTTCCCAACTGAAAATTTCCTCCCCCCTAACAACATTTTGTCGACTACACAATTGTATGCAATTGTCGTATGAGCTAAGACAACAAACCTTTTGCCAGTGAAGCACAAACCTCAGAGATGAACATTTTAAAGGCATTTCCCAAAAAGCTACAAAGCAGGTGTTTGTTTCCAAGTGAAAGCTTTTAGGGAATATCTAAAAGCTTTTTCTCTCTCTCACACTCTCTCCCTCTCTGACAAGCCCCTACATCTCATCCTTTTTTACATATCTCTTTTTGGTATATTTTCTTCCTTCTACTCTTCTTTTAGCTTCTGCGCATTTCATTCTTTGCCTGTTTGTTTTGATTTCCCTATCCGTTCTTGCATCACTCTGAGAGTTTTTTTCTTTTGGGAGTAAAAACAGCTGATATATGCTATCTGTCTGTTTTGGTTTTCCACCAACAATTTATTTGCTCAAACTGCCCATTGCTTTGCTATGACCGTGCTGAGTGAGTGAGTGGCCAGTGTTTGTGTGGGATGTTCAGCTAAAAGCAATTATTTCACTTAGTTGTTGTTTGCGCTCCCACAATTGTGTCACCTATTAAAAATTTCTTTGGCTTAATTTATTTTCACAGTTTTGTTTTCATTTTTTTTCTTTCTTTTGTCGTTACTGTCTCTCTCTCTGCGCCTCAGGGTTTGAGATTTTGGTCTTAGCAAATTTCATTTGTTCGAGTATTTTCCTGTTTTTATGTGGCCATCGGCATTTATTATAAAATTCCTTTTATTTATTGTTTACATTATGGAAATTTCATTATCAAGTAAGTGATAAATTTTGCTTCATTTTCATTCGTTGCCTTCTTTGCTGGCTTTTGGTGTGGCAATTTGTCTTTTATTTTATGTTGGCAATTTGTGGGCTTATTTATTTTTAGATTATTAAGAATAATGGATATTTTACTACCCCTACAGCACAGTTTTGGTGCAGGGCATTGGTTTGCAACACTTAGAAACAGAAGAAGTAAATCCTAGGCTAAGTAAAATGATCGAAATAGAAACACTCATGTAAACAAGGAACAGATGGTGAAGTTTTAAAAAAGTCGTGATACTATTACAGCTTAACATTTCATTGAAATTTTTGTCTTTGGACAAAATTTTGTTAAAATTTAATGTTTGGAGAAATTTCATTAAAAAATTTCATAAAAATTTCATTTAAACTACACGTAAAAGAAAATTTCGTTGAAATTTCATAGCAAGGGGACATTTTCTTGAAATTTCGTCTCTAAAAATTTGTCTTCAGCGAAAATTCTTTTTCGACATTTTATTTTATTTATTAAAATTTTGCTTCTAGAAGAATTCCATTTAAATTATGTTCTTAGAGAAAATTTTACTTAAATTCTGTCTATGAGGAAATTTTCATTGGAATTTTACTTGCTCACTTAGGTAAAAATTTAGGATCAAATAACCTGGGAAAACGTCCCACCCCCAATACACCGGTCAATATAAATGAGAAGAATTTAGAATTAGTGCTTGGAGGGCTGCCCCACCCTCCAAACTTAGCAACCGGACATGTGTGAGCCCATCTGTACAAAATGGGTCTCAAATGAATGGTCTCAGGGAATAGTCCTCGAATCTGATATTAATATTCTGGACATATTTTGTTCAGGTACCGAGAAGCTTGATACAAGTCACAGTTTCAAATCGAAGGTAAATCGGGTAATAAAAGCGATTTTTAGGGGCTCAAGAACCATAACCGGCAAATCGGTTTTTTTGGTACCTATGCAAAACATGGTCCGATCCAGACCATATGCGGTTTGGGTAGTGGATGTCCCAGTCCAAACCATTAATCAAAATTTCATCGAAATCGGGTAATAAATACGTCTAGATGGGTTTCTACCGGGTAAATACCCAATGCTTAGGTATGTGGGAGCCCATTTTTAATATCTTCCCATATAGGGTATTGAGGCCATAAAAGATCCATTTATTTCCCGAATTCAATGAAATTTGGCACAGTGTGTTCTGGTAAACCCCTACCGATTCTTGTCAAATGTGGTACAGATTGGACTATATTTGGATATAGCTGCCATGTAGACCGATCTCCCGAAATAGAGTATTGAGCCCATAAAACGAACTTTTTCATCCGATTTTTATGAAATTTTAAACAGTGAGTTTTGGCACCCCTATTAACCTTTTTGTTGAATATCGTATCTATTTACGATCGACTACGATAGACGTTGGAAGTAGTAAAACAAGTCTTTGTTCCAAATTTCAGACAAATCGGATGAAAATTGAGGCTCCTAGGGGCTCAAGAAGTCAAAACCGGGGATCGGTTTATATGGTGGCTATATCAGTTTATAGACCTACTAAGATCGTACTTGGCATGGATGTTGGAAGTCATAATACAAATCTTTGTTCCAAAGCTAAGCCAAATGGAATGAAAATTGAGGCTCCTAAGGGCTCAAGAAGCCAAATCGGTTTATATGGGGGCTATATCCAAATCTGAACCGTTAGACCCATTTACAATCCCCAACGACCTACATCAATAAGAAGTATCTGTGCAAAATTTTAAGCGGCTAGCCTTACGCTTTCGACCGCTATCGTCATTCGGTCAGACGCACGGAGGACGGACAGACATGGCTAGATGGACTCAGAATGTCGAAACGATCCAGAATATAAAGGGTAATTTTTTAGCTATTATCTTTTTCGAAATACTGGTTTAAACAGCTCACGCACGTTTCGTGTTTTGTTTCACTGTCAAACATCTTCAGTTTGGTCTAAAATTTAACCACGAATCGTCTTACAAACGAAAAACGCTTCCAAATTATTGAATTTTATTATCAAAATGCGTGCTCTGTTAAGAATGTTCATCGCGCGTTTCTTCTATTAAGCGACGAAGCTCATTTTTGGCTCAATGGTTACGTAAATAAGAAGGATTGTCGATTGTAAAGTGAAGATCAGCCAGAAGCATTGCAAGAACTACCAATGCATACTGAAGTAGTCAAAGTTTGGTGTGGTTTATGGTCTGGCGGCATCATTAGTCCGTACTTCTTCAAAGCAGTATTGTCGACTTTGGAGTGAGGATCAGCCAGAAGCATTGCAAGAGCTACCAATGCATCCCGAAAAAGTCACAGTTTGGTGCGGTTTATGGGCTGGTGGTATCATTGGACCGTACTTCATCAAAGATGATGCGAATCGTAACGTAACTGTGAATGGTGAGCGCTTTGTTATACCCACTACCGAAGGATGGGGATGTATTAATTTTGTCATTCCATTTGAAACATATCAAAATATCCATTTCCGACCCTATAAAGCATATATTGTATATTCTTGATCAGCGTAAAAAACTAAGACGATCTAGCCATGCCCGTCCGTCTGTCTGTTGAAATCAAGCTACAGTCTTTAAAAGTAGAGATATTAAGTTGAAATTTTTAACAGATTCTTTTTTTGTCCATAAGCAGGTTAAGTTCGAAGGTGGGCTATATCGGACTATATCTTGATATAGCCCCCATATAGACCGATCAGCCGATTTAGGGTCTTAGGACCTTAAAAGCCACATTTATTATCCGATTTTTCTGAAATTTGGGACAGTGAGTTGTGTTAGGCCCTTCGATATCCTTCGTCAATTTGGCTCAGATTGGTTCAGATTTGGATATAGCTGCCATATAGACCGATCCTCCGATTTAGGGTTTTAGGCCCATAAAAGCCACATTTATTATCCGATTTTGCTGAAATTTGGGACAGTGAGTTGTTTAAGGCCCTTCGGCATTTCTCTTCAATTTGGCCCGATTTCCACTTAAGTGGCCGTAGTAGCTACCATTTTCAACCGATCTGCACAAAATTTGGCACAGACTGTTTTGTTACTGATCTTAACATATCTGCAAGATTTCATTAAAATCGGTTCAGATTTAGAAATAGCTATTGTGTAGTCGGCTCCGCCCGACTTTTGCCTTTTCATTACTGGTTCATCTTAGCGGCGTCATTAATGCTATCGACCTGGTCGCAGAAAAGCTTCCATAAGGTACGTTTTGTGTAATACATATCCTTGATCCGTGCGTTATACATATCCCAATATGCTTCCGCTTTTTGATGACGTCCTCTGTTATAAAGTCTGAGGACCTTTTTCCCAATATTGTTTAACATTTAGATTTCATTGCAGGATATTGTCCGGCTATAGACCATTCCGTTTAATGCTTTCTATTCAAAGAATAGCACAGCAAAGAATGTGTGAATGTGTGTGTGTTAAAAGCATTTGACCGACTTTCTGTATCGCCATTTCTGATTCGCCAAAATCTTCATCAGCAGAAATTTAGTTTACATTGATTAAATGTAAATATAATTTTTAATTACATTTTTTCCTTACTTAAATCTCCCTATATAAGAAGCTGTAAAAAACTGAATATGATGCATTAATCGTCGTGAAAATATTTTAGTGGCCATTAGCATTAAACATAACTTTCCATAACACCCATACATCCACGAGGCATCTCATAAATCCTCGTTTTGTATGATGGAATACAAAAGCAAATCTGAATATTCGTTTGTGGCAATGATGTTTTCTCCTGTTGCAGCATGAATTTTCCTCCTCGCTTGTCTCTTACGATTAAATAAAATTCCTTTAAATCCACACACAAGCCGTAATGGAGTGCAAATATTTGCTTGCAATTATTTTTTTTTTTTTGTTAAATTTTTATTTATTTATTTTTTTTTTTCTCAATGAAATCTGGCTCATTGCCTTGAACGGGATGTAGGGATAAGAACAAAGAGAAAACAGTATCCAGAGCAGATAAAACAAAACCAACAAACACATCGTTTGGATGATGCGAGTTCAGTGTGTCGAACTGTCGGCAATGAACGTTGCGAGCTTTGTTCCAGATTATTTGGCGTTAATGGGCTATTTGGGGAATTTAATAATTTCAAGTGGCAATTGAAAATGGTCTGCGTGTGCGTGAGCACGCTCAATTAAATGTCTGTTACAATGAAAAAAGAAAGAACAAAAATATTAAATGAAATATTAATGAGTGGAAATTGAATGGGAAACGCAATTGTTTCAAAACGGTTTATGGGTGTTTGATATTGTCAAGATTTTCCTTCACTTCAATTAAAAAAAATAAATTTTTTATATTTCTAATTAAGAAAAATTTATAAAAAACAAGTAAACAGGCGTTAAGTTCGGCCAGGCCGAACTTTGGATACCCACCACCTCGGGTATGTATGTAAACCAACTTTCATCAAAATCCGCTAAAAATTGCACCTTATGTCCCATAGCATAACTGCTATGGGACATAAGGTACAATCGGGACATAATTGGTACAAGTCATTGTTCAATTGTGTATAACAAAAATATTGGTCTTTTTGGTAGCTATATCTAAAAATAAACCGATCTAAACCATATTCAACATGGATGTCTTAAAGCCTTACATAAGTCAATGAGTCAAATTTCAGTTAAATCGGATTATAAATCGCCTTTTTTGGGGCCAAGACTTTAAATCGAGATATCGGTCTATATAGCAGCTATATCCAAATTTGAACCGATCTGGGCCAAATTGAGGAAGGATGTCAAAGGGCCTAACACAACTCACTGTCTCAAATTTCAGCAAAATCAGATAATAAATGTGGGTTTTATGGGGCTAAGACCCTAAATCGGAGGATTGGTCTATATGGCAGCTATATCCAAATCTGGACCGATATGAGCCAAATTAACGAAGGATGTCGAAGGGCCTAACACAAATCATTGTTCCAAATTTCAGCAAAATCGGATAATAAATGTGGCTTTTAGGGGCCTAAGACTCTAAATCGGAGGATCGGTCTATATGGCAGCTATATCGAAATCTGAACCTATCCGGGCCAAATTGACGAAGGATGTCGAAAAGCCTAACACAATTCACTGTCCAAAATTTCAGCAAAATCGGATAATAAATGCGGCTTTTATGGGCCTAAGACCCTAAATCGGAGGATCGGTCTATATGGCAGCTATATCCAAATCTGAACCGAACTGGGCCAAATTGACGAAGGATGTCGAAGGGCCTAACACAACTCACTGTCCCAAATTTCAGCAAAATCGGATAATAAATGTGGCTTTTATGTGCCTAAGACCCTAAATCGGCGGATCGGTCTATATGGAGGCTATACTGTCCGATATAGCCCATCTTCGAACTTAACCTGCTTATGGACAAAAAGAGAATCTGTGCAAAGTTTCAGCTCAATATCTCTATTTTTGAAGACTGTAGCGTGATTTCAACAGACAGACGGACAGACGGACGGACATGTCTAGATCGCCTTAGATTTTTGCGCTGATCAAGAATATATATACCTTATAGGGTTGGAAATAGATATTCGATGTGTTGCAAACGGAATGAAAAAATGAATATACCCCCATCCTTCGGTGGTGGGTATAAAAATGGCCTATGTTGTATTTACCCGGTCTAAGGCAGCATTGCAAATGCAATTTTGCCCATTAACATACCATTAAGGAACTGGAGCAAACTTCTCACAAATCAATGAGTTCTGTCCGATTCAATTTTAAGCTCAATGATAAGGGATCTCCTTTTTATAGCCGAGTCCAAACGGCGTGCCGCAGAGCGACACCTCTTTGGGGAGAAGTTTTTACATGGCAAAGTACCTCACAAATGTCACCAGCATTAGGAGGGGATAACCACCGCTGAAGAATTTTCTGATGTTCCCGCCAGGATTCGATCCCAGGATCCCAGGCTACGGTGGCATTAATAGAGCCTTATTATTTCGTTGACTCAAGTCTCAAGTCTGTTACACATTAAGCATGTAAGTATTTTGTATGCGATGAAAATCAGACCTTACCCCTTTAGTTGGCACATACTACCATAACTCTTTTCTTGTAAACGGGACCTAATAAGCTGAAGTTCGCAAGATAAATATTCTTCTAGTCCTAATGCACAGACAAAACATACGCCCTACGAAGGCGATGCCATTGGTACTTAATAATTGAGCTGATAAGCCATCGGCTCCTGCTGCCTTGTTGTTCTGCAGCCGGGCTACTTACGTGCTGACCTCATTCTGGTTAGACAGTATATATTCAATGCCATCACAGGGGGTGGGTTATGGGGTTGAGAAAAACTTGCTTTCCACATACTCCAACAAATTATCTGCGATGACATTTTCTATGAAAATCAAATTTAGACTAAATTTTACATGAAAATCTAAGTTTTAAAGAAAATTTAATTTCGATAAAATCTTTCGATAAAAATCGATTATCGACGAAAATTTCGATAAAAAACCAACATTTCGACGAATTTTTTTATTATACCCTACACCACCACTGTGGTAGAGGGTATTAAAACTTTGTGCATTTGTTTGCAACGCTTAGAAGGAGAAGAGTTAGACCCATTGATAAGTATACTGATCGGCTTAGAATCACTTCCTAATTCCATTTAGCTATGTCCGTTTGTCTGTCCATGTATTCTTGTCATCAAGTTACAGCTCGAATTTATTGTCCGATTGTCATGAAATTTTGCACAAGTCTATTTTTTGCCCAAGGACGAACGCTATTGATTTTCAACGAAATCGGTTCAGATTGGCCTTTTAAGGCTGTAGAAGCCAAAATTTCGGTCCGATATTTACAAAATTTGGCATGAGGTGCTTCATTTGACGTCTTCATATGTGTGCAAAATTTCATAAAGATCGGTTCAAAGTTAGATATAGCTCCCGTATATATCTTTCATCCGATATGGCCTTTTAAGGCTGTAGCAGCCACAATTTTTGTCCGAGCTTTACCAAATTTGGCCCAGGGTGCTTTATTTGACGTCTTCATATGGCTCATTTGGACTTTAGGCACAATTTTGACCCGATTTCTATAAAATTTAGCGTGAGTTGTTTTATTTAAAGTCTCAATGCGAGTGCAAAATCCGATATATATCTCTTGTCCGATATGGTCTTTTAAGGCTGCAAAAGCCACAATATTAGTCCGATCTTAACAGTACGAGGTATTTTATTTGACGTCTTAATACGTGTGCAAAATTTCATAAAATTCGGTTTAGATTTAGATATAGGTCCCCGATATATCTTTCATCCGAAATAGACTTTAGCCTGTAGAACCCACAATTTTCGTCCGATTTTGCATGAGACGTTTTATTTGACATTCCAATACGTGCCCAAAATTTCCTTAAAATCGGTCCTTATTTAGATATAGCTCCAATATATATATATATATTTTATCCGATATGGACTTTTAATGCACTAAAAGCCACAATTTAGGTCACATCTCTACAATATAGGGCGTGAGATGTTCTATTTGACGTCCCAGTATATGTCATCAAAATTGGCAAAAGCTTCGATATAACTCCCATATAATCCTTTATCCGATATGGCCTTTTAAGGATGTGGAAATTCAAATTTGTTGTCCTATTGTAGAAAAATCCTACAAGTTTCTATTTGATTTTTCAATAGGTATCCAAATTAAAGTCTGACTACATTTCGAGATAAGTTATACATATAAAAAGTACTACGTACACCAGATAGGGTATTATATAGTCGGCTCTGTCCTACTTTTGCCTTTCCTTACTGCTTTTTAATTTCTTTTTTTTTGCCTGTTAGGCCGAATATCATTTCATTTCACAATATCCTTCGGGACGAGCTTAATGATTAAAGATTTTTTGCAATGGAAAAGGAATGCTAGAGATCACACCACACCAATCACTATGGGACGCATTCATGGTTGAAAGACTTCTCAGCCATAGAGGAGGCTTCAAGGGCCATACATTAGTAGGTCGTACTTAGATCGAATATACAACACAACACTCACACCAGTTTGACAGCCTTCACACAAGTTGATCTCTTTGACCGCATGTTTGTTTTTATACCCTACACCACCACTGTGGTACAGGGTGTTATAAGTTTGTGCATTTGTTTTCAACGCTAAGAAGGAGAAGAGCTAGACCCATTGATAAGTATGCCGATCGACCCAGAGTTACTTTTTGATTTACCCATGTCCGTCTGTGAGTTAATGTATTCTTGTAATCAAAGTGCAGGTCGTATTTGTTGCCCAATCGTCACGAAATTTCGGACATTTCCCTTTATTTTGGTAAAAATCGGTTCAGATTTAGATATAGCTCCCATATATATGTATCGCCCGATTTGCACTTTAATGATCGTAAGAACTGCAATTTGAACCGATCTGCACAAAAATTGGCACGGATTGTTCTATTACTGATCGTAACCTTTCTACAAGATTTCGTCGAAATGTGGAGAGATTTTAACAAGGCTGCCATACCAAATGGTACAGTACGTCCCAAATGTCGCCAGCATTAGGAGGGTATAACCACCGCTGAAAATGTTCATGATGTTCTCGCCAGGACTCTGAGGCTGAACGCCTCATAGGCGGACATATTAACCTCTGCGCTACGGTGACCTCCCTTCAATAAAAATTATTATTTTTAAGATAAAAACAGAATAACGATGCGTCTATCCATGCGCTACAGTGGCCTATAGTCAACAAAAATTTTGAAAAATTGTTCAAAAAAAATCAAAATTTAACGCACAATAATGTACAAAAATCCCGTTTTGTATAATTTTTCCAAGAACATTATTCATCACCTCCACTTAGATTTCAAATTCCCAAATTTCCACATAATTACTCTTCCATTAAAATCTGTGATGTTGATGAACACACACCAAAACTTCCACGGAATACAAAATTGATATGCGGTAGGCATTTACGACAAATATCGACCAAAATCCCTTATTAGTGCTATATTTCAAATTTTAATTAAACTATGTACGTAACTACTCTTAAATTAACCGTAAAAACGGTGCAAACTCTGCTGTGTCTAGTGAGACGAATTTAAACGCCAAAATTCCTATTTGGCAGGCCATGTGAGAGGTGTGAAATCCTTCATGACATACCGCACGAACAGAATGACGAATGGTTATGGACGGACAAACAATTCAGGCTTAACTGCCACTACTGTTGTCGTCGCCGACGACATGACATATGACAGAGCAATGTTGCGAATTCAAGAGTGTGGAACAAACACACACACGCACACACACACACAAATAAATCCATTCTCTCATACATGATACACAAAGGTTGCTGGTAGAATACGATTCAAATGAATTTATTGCTTGGCACACAAACAGAAAAACGGCCAGCAACCAACAACAGTAACAATAACAACATTATGGGCTAATAAATGAAGTAAAACAACAACATTACATACTACATACATAATAGCGTACACAGGGGTGGCATAGTTGTAAACTGAAAAGCAAATAGGTCTAAGTAATAATTTCTAAAGAAAGAATTTATGAACTCCTGTAGATAAGAGAGGTGAAAAGTGGTCAAATTTGAGCCCCTTTATCTCTCTCCCTATATTAGGGTTACGAATCATCAAACTATATTTCCTGAAAGCCCATTTCTGTTCTGTATACCTGTACTGTTCAAATCAATCAACCAAAAGTTGCAGAATCATTTTCAGTACGTTTGCGTTTTGAACTACTTTGCGTTGTAATAGCAGCTGCCATTCGTGATCTATCTTCTTGTTGAAGCAACATCTGTTCTTCAACAACAAAACTTACTCCACAACGCCATCTGCAGGATATGGTACGAACTACATCTCAACAGCTGTAGATGACAACGACACGATTAGTACAACTTGTCATCTAATCAATCAGTCATCTGTATTACGTTCGCCCATTTGCCTTAAAATAAAATAAAACAAGTAAAAGCGTGCTAAATTCGCCCGGACCGAATCTTGGCAACCCACCACCATGGATTCTGAAAAAATATGGGAGCTATATCAATTTGAACCGTGCTTAGCGCAGTTGTTGTGAGTCATAACAGAACACTGCATGCAAAGTTTCAGCCAAATCGGACAAAAATTGCTGCTTGTAAGGACTCAAAATTCAAATTGGGGGATCGGTTTATATGGGAGCTATATCAAGTTATGAACCGATTTGAGCACAGTTGTTGGAAGTCATAAAAGAACACCATGTTCAAAATTTCAGCCAAATCGAACAAAAATTCCGGCTTATAAGGGCTCAAAAAGTCAATTCGGGAGATCGGTTTAAATGAGAGCTATATCAGGTTATAGACTGATTCCGATCGTACTTGAGACAGTTGTTGGAAGTCATAACGGAACACTACATGCAAAATTTCATCCAAATCGGACGAAAATTGCGGCTTGTAAAGGCTCAAGAAGTCAAATTGGGAGATCGGTTTATATGGGAGCTATATCAGGTTATAGACCGATTTGAACCGTGTTAGGCACAGTTGTTGAAAGTCATAATGCAAAATTTCGGCTAAATCGTACAAAAATTTAAGATTGTAAGGGCTCAAGAAGTCAAATCGGGAGATCGGTTTATATGGGAGCTATACCATGTTATTGACCGATTTAGACCATACATAGCACAGTTGTTGGGAGTCATGACAGAACACTATGTGCCAAAACACAGATTTGAGCCAAATCAGACAAAAACTGCGGCTTCCAGGGTCAAATCGGGAGATTGGTTTATATGGGAGCTATGTCAGGTTATATACCGATTTGGACCGTACTTGGCGCAGTTGTTGCAATTCATAAGAGAACACCGCGTCCAAAATTTCAGCCAAATCCAGGACCTCAAGAAGTCAAATCGAGAGATCGGTTTATATGGGAGCTATATCAGGTTATAGACCGATTTGGACCGTACTTAGCCCAGTTGTTGGAAGTCATAGCAGAACAAAATTTCAGTCAAATCGGGTGAAAATTGAGGCTTCCAGGGGCTAAAGAAGTCAAATCGTGAGATCGGTTTATACGGGAGCTATATCCAAATCTGAACCGATATGGCCCATACGACCTACATCAATATTAAGTATCTGCGCAAACTTTCAAACGGCTAGCTCTTACGCTTTCGACCGCTTTTGAGATTTCGGCGGACGGACGGACTAGGCTAGTTCATCTCAGAATATCGAGACGATCAAGAGTATACTTTATGGGGTCCCAGATCAATATTTCGAGGTGTTACAAACGGAATGACTAGATTAGTATATCGCCATCCTATGGTGGTGGGTATAAAAATGGAGATATTGAGATGAAATTTGCATAGAATCTTTTTTTTTTTGTCCGTAAGCAGGTTAAATTCGAAGATGGGCTATATCGAGCTTTATCTTGACATAGCCTCCATAAAGACCGATCTGCCGATTTAAAGTCTTAGGCCCATAGAAGCCACATTTATTATCCGATTTTGCTGAAATTTGAGACAGTGAATTATGTAAGGTCACTCGAAATCATTTTTCAGTTTGGTCCAGACCTATACAGATTTGGATACAGCTGCCATATATACCGATCTCTCGATTTAAGGTCTTAGGCCCAGATCGGATCATATTTAGATATAGCTGCCATATAGTCCGATCTCTCAACTTAAGGTCTTGGGCTCATAAAAGGCGCATTTTTTCCGATTTCGCTGAAATATAGGACAGCGAGTCGTGTTAGGCTCCTCGATATCCTTCTTAAAAATGGTCCAGATCGGTCCAGGTTAGAATATAGCTGCCATACATACCGATCTCTCGATATAAGGTCTTTGATCCATTACTTATCCAAACATTTGTCCGATTTCGCTGAAATTTTGGACAGTGAGTTGTTTAAGGCCCTTCGACATCCTTCTTCAGTTTGGCCCAGATCGGTTCAAATTTGGATATAGCTGCCATATAATCCGATCTCTCAATTTAAGGTCTTGGGTCCATAAAAGGCGCATTTTTTGTCCGATTTCGCTGTAATTTAGGGCAGTGAGTTGTATTAAACCACTGGATATCTTCCTTGAAGATGGCCTAGATCGGTCTAGATTTGGATATAGCTGCCATATGGACCGATCTTTCGATTTAAGTTCTTGACCCCATAAAAGTCGCATTTATTATCCGATTTCGCTGAAATTTGACACAGTGACTTATGTTAGGTTTTTCAACAGGTCCTACATGGCTCAGACCGGTCTATATTTGTATATAGCTGCCAAGAAGACCAATATTGAACCACAATTTAACAGTTACTTGTATTTACTGACTGAAATATGCCTGTTCACGAGGAAGATGAAGGTGGGCTAA
Source organism: Stomoxys calcitrans (assembly GCF_963082655.1). Lineage (NCBI taxonomy): Eukaryota > Metazoa > Arthropoda > Insecta > Diptera > Muscidae > Stomoxys > Stomoxys calcitrans. The sequence continues at coordinate 145,958,970 of NC_081555.1, read as the reverse complement.
TTTAACGCACCACGTTTTCTCAACAAGACGATTTCGATATTTGACAAGGACAAATACTAAGGTGTGGTCTTAGGCAGGAAACTGAATTGGAAGTATAATATTCAGGAGCGTACCGAGAAGGCTCACACATGTTGGACACTATGTAGACGGGCCGTAGGCTCAAAATGGGGCCTGAGTCCGAGGATAGTCCTCTGGCTCTACAGGAGCGTGATTTGACCAAAGCTTACTTACGCCACAGAAGTTTGGTGAACTGCCATGGAGAAAAAATTGCAACATAAGGACCATACAACAGGTTCAGAGAACTTGTTGTTTTGGCATAGGCGGAACGATGCGGACCACACCTACTAGGGTACAGCAAACTATTCTATATATCCGACCCATTGACATGCAGATTAAGTGTGAGGCAGCCACTGCGGCTATGAGACTTAAGGCGATGGGAGAATGGATTGAGGATGGGAGCAGCTCATACCATCGCGGTAAAATCGAGGCGACGATAGCAAACCTGGAAGGAAGGGAAGAGGTTTCCGATCGAATACCTGAGATGAACCTCGAGGTCGAGTGCGAGGCACTGCTGTCGGCGGCACAGTCTTGGATTGACGAAACCCTAGTATTGCCATCTGGAAGATCATGTTACACGAATGGATCAAAGCTAGAGGACAGAGTGGGCCTGGGGGTTTACATTGAGAACCCAGGGACCGAGATCTATTATAGACTGCCTGACCATAATACGGTCCTGCAGGCGGAGATCTGGGCGCTCACGGAATGCGTGAAGTGGTGTGGTGCTAACGCGAGGACGTCGAGTGTGAGCATCTTTACGGACAGTAAAATGGCTATAAGGGCAATAACAACCAGGCTGGTAAGGTCACGAACAGTCCTGCACTATAAGAAGGAGATTAACGCCTTCTCTGAGAATGGCAAAATCCACATCGTTTTGGTGCCGGGCCATTACGGGAGTAAGGAGGAATAAAAGAGCAGATGATTTGGCGGTGAGGCCCAGAGAACTGCCATCAATAAACTTGTTTAACCCGAAGCCTTTCGGGTTGACGCAGTCCGAGTTAAGGGAGTGGGCGACAAATACGCATGCAACATTGTGAAACAGCTAAACGGTCGGTAGGACGGCGAAAATCCTATGGGGGGACCCAGATCATGAGAAGACGAGGCTATTACTGAAAAGAAGTAAGAAGGAGGTCAGTATAGCTATTGGTATCATGACAGGAAATATAGGATTACGAGCTTACTTATGTTAAATCTGTGCGACAAGTGATGTGTAGGGCATGCGGGGAAGATGATGAAACGTTAGAGCATTTCCTATGTCACTGCCCGGCTTTCGCGTCTAACTGATACCGGCACTTAGGTGGGGACACTATACCAGACATGAACCAATTTAGGGGAGTGGCAGGGAAAACAATTAAGGATTTTGTAAGTAGCACGGAATTCTTCACTTAGCTTAGGTGTATGTCCATAGTGGCATGGGGCGGATTAATATCTGCACCCTCTTTTCAAACGTACCAAACTTGTATTTATTGTACCTGAATGTCCGTGCCCAATTTGGTTCAAATCGGACCATATTTGGATATTGCTGCTATGGGTACATAAATAAGGCACTTTTCACGGGATTATGTCGAAATGTGATTTACATATATACCTGAAGTGGTGGGTATCCAAAGTTCGGCCCGGCCGAACTTATTGCCTTTTTACTGGTTCTTAAAGTTATTGATAGTTGTGCCCTTTTGCACATTAGTTGTTGGCATTGCGCCTTATCCATATGAGAGATATGTGAGCTTCAATGTTTTCGTGATATGGTACGATTTGGGTTTGTTCTAGTTTTCTCTTCTTCTCTGCTGCTGCTTTTATAGTAATAAAAGCAAAAGAGCGCATCACAATTCTCTACAAGGGAGAGACAGCCCATACATATGTGTGTTTATTGGTTTCTGAAATGTTAAATCCCCCAATGGGTGTTGTGTGTGTGTGTGTATGTGCGCCTGTCTATAGGGGAGCCACCATGCTATTGGCCTGTATGTGTTTTTTACAATTCTGCTTTAACGAGAGCAAAATCGAAAGCCAACATTATCAGAGATGCAGCAACAACAACAACACATTGACCTTGTATGTTTCGCACAATTTCGCTGTTGGCGTTTGTGTTGCTTTTGTTTTCGGTTGCAACTGCGGGCGTTATCATTATTTTAGTATTATTCTGAAATGTTTTCGTTTGGTATTTCTCTTAATCTTTTATTTTTTATTAATTTGGTTTAAGCTTTTGTTTATAATTTTCTTTTTTTTTCAAAACATTTGTTTGAGAGAGGGTGGAAAGAGAGAAAACAAATGTGTTATTGTTTGAATTTTTCCCATGGATTATTGTCATTCTTGTTTTTTATGCCTGGGATAAACATTTAAGCTTTGTCTGTTTGTTATGCGAATGTCGCTGTTTTTAGTTCCGCCTCTTGTTGTGTTTTTTTTTTCATTATTTCACTACATTTTTTTCTGTTCGTTGTTGTTGTTAGTCTTTTATATTGTCGTCAATGACATTACAACATTCACAGAACGTGTTGTTATGCAGCCGACAGGTGGAAATGTTTTTCTTTTCGCTTGATTTTCAGTGTCATGGTGGCGAATTAGCGATAATTTATTTTTGACATTGCCAACAACCATACGCATAACAACATGCCAAGAGTTCAACGATGCCGGATGATCACTGATTTTGTAAAGTGGCGATTGTTGTTCAAATGAATATAATTAAATGTAAATAAATGATACTTTACACTAGAAAGACCAACCAGTCATTTTGACATATCTTTGAAATTCATTCGCAATTTTCTTCGAAGAAAAAAAAAATTGTAAGAAAATTTATATAAATTGGTGTAACCTTAACATTGAACGCGTCGTTTTATTTAAATTTTTTGTTTTTACGGAGAACTATATGGTATACCTAGATTGACTCACTGTTCACCAAATTTTATCAAAATACTACTAAAAACCTAATTCGCAGAAGAACATATGAATTCTTTGATTAAATGGAAGCGTATTTAACCGGTAGGTTAGTTAGTTTTAAGTGGCAGTCTGCCATCAGACTCACTTAGACGTTTTCGTCCATTGTGACACCACAGGAAAAGAAGAAGGAAGATGCCTTCTAGTTTTTTAAAAGCCCAATAACTAACGATAGTTCACATCCGCTAAATCAGACACGTTCTTAAAGGAATGAGAATTTGAAGTGGAACTCCTACTGACTGCCATCCCTCCACTAAGTCTTGTCCACCTCCTAAGAAATACTTCCCCGGAAAAGGTGGCCAGCTTTGCACCAGTCGTCTCGTCTTCAAAGGCCCTACTGAAATCCTACACCGCCTCATCGCGCCTATATCTCTAATGTCTGCATAGTACGGGCATTCCTTCAGTACATGCCTCCAGTCCTCAGGTCTCCCACAGTAGCACAAATCAGTCGTGAACAAATTCCTCTGATGCAAAAATGCATTAAATGAACCATGTCCCGTCAGTATAAAGCCCAGACTTAGGCCGAAGCCAAAGTCCGGGCGGTCTCGTACGAACGTCGTGTCACGAATAAATTCGTAAGTCACCCGACCATTGTCACTGTTCGTCCATCTAGTTCTCCACGTATCATCAAGACGCTCCAAAAGGAGTGCCTTGAGCCGCCTAACATCCCCATCTGCAAGCTCCGATGCGTTGAGCCAATCCTCACGCACTAATGGAATTCCCTTTTTCACACTATACTGAACGACCATGTAACTCACGAGTAAGTCAAGCGGGGGCGCGCCAAGCAATATCTGTAGTTCATCTGTCGAAACAGTCCTACACACAGGTAAGCAAGCCAGCATTGTCACCCGCTGACAAGAGAGGATCTTTTTTCGTCCTAAGACTGTCGCAGCAATTTCGTGCCATACAGGCGCTCCATAAGTTGCGCAAGCAACAAATAGACCACCATATATGGACCGAACAGCGTGACAACTAAGACCCCAATTACTTCTCAAAACACGCTTGACCATACCGGCTTCTCCAGTCATCTTCTCGTTCACCCGATCCAAATGGACCAGGAAACCCATTCTCTCCGAAACAGGCGATTTGCAACTTTTGCCCATGAACATTCCACTAAGCAACAGGGGAAAGCTTCTCACATATCGATGAGTGCAGTCCGATTCAAGTTTTAAGCTCAATGATAAGGGGCCTCGCTTTTATAGCCGAGTCCTAACGGCGTGCCGCAGGGCGACACCTCTTTGGAGAGAAGTTTTACATGGCATAGTACCTCACAAATGTTGCCAGCATTAGGAGGGAAAAACCACCGTTGAAAATTTTTTCTGATCGCCTCGCCAGGATTCGAACCCAGGCGTTCAGCGTCATAGGCGGACATGCTAACCTCTGCGCTAGGTTGGCCTCTCCGAAACAGTCACTCCCAGATATTTGACGAGTGCTACATTCCTGATGCTAGCTCCACCAGATCGAATCGTGAGTGGACGATTCCGCGACAAGATGCCCTTGAGCAACATTGTCACGGTTTTGTCCTCCGCGACGTCAACACCAACACGATCGCTCCATTCGCGCACAATGCCCGTGGCAAGCTCACCGCGAGTTTCCAGAGCAAGTCTGGAATCTCCTTCAACCAGGATGAGCAAGTCATCCGCATATGCACTGATTTTGAAGGACTCAGCGAGACGTCCCAGCTGGGGATCCATCATGAGGTTCCATATATATGGAGCACAGATGGAGCCCTGAGGGCAACCACGCTGAATATCCTTCCAAACCGTATCGCTAGCACCAACCACGCAGCTCTTCTGTCACAGAAGTAATTACGCCAAAGAGAAAGTTCCCGACATCCTATTTCGCCTAATCTCGTGAGTACACTACGCCATGAAAGGTAATCAAACGCGCCTTTGAAATCAACAAATATGCCAAGGACATATTTGGCGCTCGATTCTCTCACACAGTTCTCTTCTCTCTTTTCCTCCCGAAAGCCGAACTGGTATGGAGAAGTACCCTCCTCGTAGCCCTTCCTAAATCTTGTCACCATTATCCTCTCCAATACTTTTGCAAGCACGGGGAGGAGACTGATGCCCTGATACGATCTTGGATCGGGCTATTTCAGAAGGACTACGATTCGAGCACATTTCCACGTACAAGGGAAATAACCTACTTCGACACATCGTGTGAGGATCAACTCGACATAGTCAGGTATAGCCTTCCAGATGCTTTTACACATCAGTACAGTCATACCGTCTATGCCAGGTGACCTCCCACTTCTAAGCCGGCAAACACTACCCACTATCTCGACCCTTTCCAGACTTGGAGGAGGCACGATCATCTCCATACTGGGAGCTTGTTCGTGCCCATTCCCATCGGGAAAAAACGTTCCCATTAACACCCTAACACACTCGTTCCCAGAAATCAACTCATTGTCCCCCACTTAAAAACCGCCCAGGTCACCCTGGCTAGAACCCTGTTGCCCACCGCGCCGGCACACCCGGTATACCCTGCCCCATGAATCATCTCTGTTGTCCTGTGCAAATCTCCTAAAGTGATCTTCCTTGCTTCTAATCAAAAGTTGCTTGTACGTTCTCAAATTGCTAAGGTAGTCGTTTCAGCGTGGGACAAGATCCTCAGCATTGGAACTTCTGGCTCTTTGCAATCGCTTCCTCAGACGGCTGACGTTCCGCCACATTGTTTGCAGCTCACGGGTCCACCACTTGACCTTACTTGGTTTTGCCTTTCGACGTCTGCCAAGGAGCGCATCATTCACCGTGCCCCAAAGTCATCTAAAGACAATGCTGATGCAGTCTCCCTAAAACTTTCCACATACAAGTCCCAGTTCACGTCTCGATCTTTCCAGCACCTAGATCGTTCAGTCGTAACTCGAGTCCATCGATCCCTGGAAGTGACCATAATCTCAATCGGATTATGGTCATTTGAGCCCCATTCGTCACAAACCCTCCACCTAAACTGGAAAGCAGTAAATGCCACCCCATTTGCAACCGTAACGTCATTGTCACTAACGCCTGAAGGGCCATCAAAGGTGTACTTCTTGCTCGGTATGTTCAACACACCGATGTCATTCAAAGTCAACCATTCGCTGAGCAACTGCCCACGATGGCGATTCTCATAACCAAGAGAGTGCTGGGTCATTTTCGAAAACCACATCGGGGAGATTGCGTTGGCGTCTAAACTTATGATGAGCGGATTGCTACTCGCAGCACCGTATTCATATATCCAAATTGGCGCTAAACCTACAATAGATGCTAGCCAAGAACATCTTACCACACCGCCCTTCTGCACAAATGCAGACTCCCCACTGGCTATAGCTAACCACTATACAGTCGATGTCGCTGTCATCTACAATTATCGCAGAGTCATCCCCGCTGTCAGTAAAGACTCGCATCCTCCCCGGCAATCCTACAACACTACCATCCACTACTTACGGTTCCTGTACCAGCGCGACCGAGCAACCAGTGCTGCGCATGACATGACCCAACTCCTGCGTCACCGCTCTAGGCCGCTGGCAAATAAATTGAAAAAATTTAATCCCGATCACGATCCTTAATGCCTAACGTTCGCCCTAGCCGCCAAACCAGCATAAATCGGACAGGCCGCGGAGATCATCATGTGATCCCCCGACAACCCCTTAAATGCACTATTCCTACAATGTACGGGGTTCGGACAGGCCGAAGCCACATGTCCGCCCAGTACACAAAGGCGTAAACGAATATTTCGAGGAGTTACAAAACGGAACGACGAAATTAGTATACCCCCATCCTATGGTGGGGATTATTAAAATTAGCTTATATCTTCTTCCAGACCTAGTTATTTGTGAAAATGTTAAGAAAAGCTGTTCAGCTGACAGAACAATCATATATACACACACACCAACACAAAATCGTTTTTATATATGCTAGGTATATTGGAAATCTTTATCTCTCTAATATTAATAATTGTAATCGAAAACACTTTACCATGTCATATATTACTTCACCCACTCTCATGTACACATAATAAAAGCATTTCCATATCCGCTGTTTTATGCATTTCGCTAATAACAATTAGTTTTCTCACACCAAATGGTATAATTAAGAAATTTTTACTGCAGTGACCACCAAAATGTATCAATTTTAGTAGCAGCAACAACAACAGCTGTATTTCATTCAGTATTTGCCGCAACAAAGCCATTTTTTTTTTGCCTGTAGCAAACAAACATTCAAAATCAACATTGTTTAGTAGTATAGAATTTGCAAATATAATAAATAAAAAATTGGCAAAATCAAAACAAAATAATTGAAATACTTTCGTATACAATATATTGTGGTGTATGGGTATCACATTTTACTTTTCATTTAAATGAATGTGTGTTTAAAAGATCTAAAATATATGTTTATATCCGAAGAACATCACATATAGATTGTGTCGCGTTGGTTTTTATGTTTTTGCAGGAGGAGGATTATGGCACAAATTGTATTTCAATATTTTTAATGGCAGAGCAAAATATTCTCGGAAGGTTGCTACATATATTTTGGGACATATTAAAAATGATTTTCAGGAAATTGTTTTATTTGAAAATTTTTGATATATTATGGGACATAACAAAAAATGTATAACTAGCTGAACCGGGCCCGCTCCGCTGCGCCTTCTTTTACTTTATATGGAACACTTATTTTCGACAATTAAAGATCTTTTAGTGAAATACCATGCTACGAATATAGTATATCGCTTAACAATATAAGTGTCTTTTTCGGGGGAGAGGTGGTACCCCAGATACTTGGCCCTTCAAAAATATCAGCATCGTGCTCGTCCTCAAATGCCATTTATTTAAACTCCATATTGCCATTGGCTTAGGAGGAGTTTACATGATGAGGCGTCCCCCAAACACATGGCCCCATAATAGGTTATCAAATTCTCAACTACCTTTCATTTCAGCCACATATTGGCATGGTCGAACAATTTTTACCCTTTGGGGGTGTTTTGAGAAAGGGGTGTTGTCCTAAATACATGGTCCTATATTTAGATATTAAATTCGTATTCTACTCCCAAATACCTTTATTTGAGCCCCATTTTCCGATGGTCAGTAAACAATTGCTGTTTGTGGGGTATTTTGGGGAAAGGGGTAGACCCCCAGAAAATTGGTCCCGAAAATGGGTATCAATTCTTGCTCTACCCCCAAAACCTTTCATTTAAGCTCCTCATTGACATGGTCGGTAAATATGCTCGATAAAGGGGTGTTTTGGGGATTGGGGTGGTCCCTCAAACATTAAGCCCGGAAAATATATCAGCAACGTGCTCTATTCTCATATATTTATATATCATTTATTTGAACCCCATATTGCTATTGCCCTCAAAATCGGATATCAAATTCGTTTTTTTATTAATCTCATTTAAACTCCTTATTGCAAAAGTCAGCAAATATGTCCGGTCTGGGGTATTCGCCGTAGAAACTATGAATATTTAGTTCCACTCTCTTTAAGACCCAAATTGTCTTGATGAGCAAATACGTCCTATATGGGGGTTGTAATGGTGGTGGGATGTCCTCTAGACAGTTGGCCCCTAATGTTGATATCAGGTACGTGGTCTACTCCCAAATACCATTAATTTGAGCCCCATATTTCCATAGTCGGCAAATATAACCGGCTTGGGGGTGTTTTTGGGGGATGGGTGGCCACTTAGTGAGTTGGCCTTGAAAATATATGTCGGATTCGTGTTCCACTAAAACCCTTTTATTTGAGCCTCATGTTGCAATATTCAGAAAATACTTACCATTTGGGTGTTGTGGGGGTTGCGTGGCCCCATAGACTCTATTCCCGAATATTGATATCAGATTCGTGCTTTACTCCCAAAGACCTTTCATTTGAGCCCCATATGGCTATGGTCGTACATTTGTCCCCTTTGGGTGATGTTTTTGGTGAGAGGCGGCCCCCCAAACACTTGTTCCCATATGGGGCCCATATCATATTCGTATTCTATATTCTATTCTTCTATTTAAGCTCCATATTCCCATGGTCAGTAAGTAAGTCCTGTTAGGGGGGTGTTTTTGGAAAGGGGTGGACCCCCAGAAACGTTGTCCCATATTTGGATATCAGATTCGTATTCTACTCGCAAATACCTTTCATTTGAGTCCAATATTGCCATGGTCGGTAAATATGTCCGATTTAGGGGTATTTTGGGGCTTAGGGTGGTCCCCCTAGCACTTGGTCCGACAATTGGATATCAGACACGTTTTCTTATCCTAAATACCTTTCATTTGAGTCCCATATTGTCGTGATTGGTCTAAATATATGTTTGGTAGGTTTTAGGGTGGGGCAGCCCCCCTAGGTACCCCATCCGAAATTTGTATACCAAATTTTTATTTTTATGGTACTATATGAGAGCACACAAAATTTCGCCTAAATCGCACCACCCGTCTCCGAGATCTGGCGTTTCTGAAAATTAAGGTAAGGGGGAGGGTCCGCCCCCCCTTCAGATACCAAAAAATGTAGTACCCTATTTTCACCACGGGGTTATTATGCACCATCTGTGAAAATGTCAAGAAAATCGGTTCAGCCGTTTCTGAGTCTATAAGGAACACACAAACAAACAAACAAACAAATCGGACCATATTTCGATATAGCTGCTATGGGGGCATAGATTATGCATTTTTTACATGTGGTTTACATGTATACCCGAGGTGGTGGGTATCCAAAGTTCGGCCCGGCCGAACTTAACGCCTTTTTTGCTTCTTTTTTGAAAAACTTTTCTGTAGCTATTAAAAAATCACCCTTTACACATAGCACCCGTTCTACCAATATGTCCTCTTTACAAACAACAAGTAAGAGCGTGCTAAGTTCGGCCGGGCCGAATCTTATATACCCTCCACCATGGATCGAATTTGTCGAGTTCTATGCGCAGTATCTCTTTTTAGGCAAACAAAGAACTGTTATGCTATTGGAGCTATATCAAGTTATAGTCCGATTTGGACCATAAATGAATGCTGAACATTGTAGAGGTCATCGTGTAATATTTCAGTTCATTCGGATAATAATTGCGCCTTGTAGGGGCTCAAGAAGCAAAATCGGGAGATAGGTTTATATGGGAGGTGTATCTATTGGGTTGCCCAAAAAGTAATTGCGGATTTTTTAAAAGAAAGTAAATGCATTTTTAATAAAACTTAGAATGAACTTTAATCAAATATACTTTTTTACACTTTTTTTCTAAAGCAAGCTAAAAGTAACAGCTGATAACTGACAGAAGAAAGAATGCAATTACAGAGTCACAATCTGTGAAAAAATTTGTCAACGCCGACTATATGAAAAATCCGCAATTACTTTTTGGGCAACCCAATACCTATTGATCGATTCAGACCATATTATACATGTATGTTGAAGGTCATGAGAGAAGCCGTTGAACACAATTTCTGCCAATGGGATGAGGCTCAAGAAGTCAAGATCCCAGATCGATTTATATGGCAGCTATATCAGTTTATGTACCGATTTGCGCCCTACTAAGTACAGTAGTTGGAATTCATACTAAAACTCCTCATGCACAATATCAGCCGAATGGGATGAGAATTGCGTCCTCTAGTGGCTCAAATCGGTTTATATGCCAGCTATACCAGGTACTGAGCGCAGAAGTTGGAATTGACACCAAAACATAACGGGCAAAGTTACAGCCAGATCGGATAAGAATTGCGCCTTCTAAAAGCTGAAGAAGTCAAGACCCAAGATCGGTTTTTATATCACAGCTATATCAGGTTATGAACCGATTTAAATCTTACATAGCACAGTTGTTGGAAGTGATATCAAAACACCACGTGCAAAATTACAGCCAAATTGGAGGAGAATTGCGCCCTATACAGGCTCAAGAAGTCATAACCCAAGATCGGTTTATATGACAGCTATACAAGATTATGAAGCAATTTGAATCATTCTTATCACAGTTGTTGGAAGTGATACCAAAACACTATGTGCAAAATTTCAGTCAAATCGGAGGAGAATTGCGCCCTATAGAGGCTCAAGAAGTCAAATCCCAAGATCGGTTTATATGGCAGCTATATCGAAACATGGACCGATAAGGCCCATTTACAATCCCAACCGACCTACACTAATAAAAAGTATTTGTGCAAAATTTCAAGTGGCTAGCTTTACTCCTTCGAAAGTTAGCTTGCTTTCGACAGACAGACGGACAGACAGACGGACGGACAAGTATATATGTACTTTATGAGGTCTCAGACACATATTACGAGGTGTTACAAACAGAATGACGAAATTAGTATACCCCCATCCTATGGTGGAGGGTATAAAAATTAATTATTATTATTATTATTAATAATAATAATTATTATTATTATTAATAATAATAATTATTATTATTATTAATAATAATTATTATTATTATTAAAATCAAGGTATTTAAGCGAGTTTTTTCAATAACGACTAATCAATGAAAATACTTTTTTTGACCATACTTCGCACATTTTTTTGACTTCCAAACTAACTATTCAATGAATAATCAGATGTGGACACTTTTTTTGTTGTTCATTAGGGGGTCGAATAATCTATTCCGGTTTGGTACTACGACCAATAACGGTCTGGTGCTAAAACCAATGACAGATTGGTATTAAAACCAATACCAGTTCGGTAATAAGGCTAGTACCAAACTGTATTAATTATTTTATGTTTAATCCATACCAATCCGGTATAGTTTTTGTACCATACGGTGTTGCTTTACTATTAATACCGTATGGTATTGAAATAAGCACGTTTGGTATCAACTTTTCTCTGGAGGAAGAAGCTTTAATTTTTGCTGGTTTGACAGCAAAAAATCAACTAAATTTATTTTGTATAAATTTTTAGCAGAACCCATGGTGGTGGGTTCCCAAGATTCGGCACGGCCGAACTTAGCACAATTTTACTTGTTGTATTCTACATAATACCCATAAGCTTTCCATTAAAGAACAGGGAGGGTTTTTGTTTTGTTGTTTTTTTGTTTTTTCAGCACTGTTTACATTTTCATAGCTGCACATAAAATATTCGAGGATTTTTCTTTCAAAAACTCATTCATGCATTGTTCTGTGCGCAATTAATTAAAATTTTGTGCTCGAATGCAACATTTGTTGGCAATGCACGCTTTACGATATTCTTCTTTTCCCATATATTATTTTATGCTGTATATATGTATGTCTTAATTGTTATTACCCATTCTCTTTGTTTTCTTGTTGGCGTTAACGCAAAGATGTATGGCACATAAATATTTTGGTGGGGCAACAATTTATGGATTATTAACAGGTTCAATGATTCAACAAATGAGCGTAATGTAAATGTCATTGCTTTTAATTTTGTGGAAAAAAAACCAACAACGCATATTTTTCACGCCAAGTAGGGAAAGCAATTTATCAAAGCGGAGAATATGCAACGAAACATTTTAACGATATTAAAAAAATCAAAAAAAGTTTAACGATAACAAAGTAAAAGAAGGGACAGAAAAAACCAGATGGTAGCGCCTGTTCTGTACTCTAAAAAACTGCAACAAAAACATCAGCATTCACTTTTTCATTGCAACTAGCAAAGCGAAATTGTGTAAAATAAAAGTTTTGACATCCCTACGGAAAATGGGACAGGTCCCAAACCTGTCCTCTGGTGATAGGGACCAATCCCAGATCTCGTCCCCTTACATGAAAAAAACCTTTCACTTTTATAAGGGTTTGTCGATCGAAGTGACGAATTGCCACCATTCTAAACCGCAGAATAGGTCCTGGGACAGTTCGAAAAGGGAGATAGCATTAGTAAGTAAATATATTTAACGCATAAGCAATTTTTAACAATAATTAAGCTAAGATTTTTTTAAAAAATAATTAAGAATCATAAGTTATGACAATTGAAACTTTTCATTCCCTGTAGGATATGTCCTGTGACACTTACCTAATTCTCCAGTTTATATTTGAGGCAATTGACTACACATTTCCCATAGAGATGGTACTGTAATGAAATTTTATATACAACTAGCAGACCCGGGCCCGCTCCGCTGCGCCTTCTTTTACTTTATATGCAACAAAAGTTTCCTTTGAATATTTATTTTCGACAATTAAAGAGCTTTTAGTGAATTAACATGCTACGAAAATAGTCTATCGCTCGACAAACAGTTTACGAATTTAAGTTTGGTCTACGAATTTAAGTTTGGACGTAAGATGTACTCCATTATTAAAATACTTTATTTAAGCCCGATATTCTCATGATGTCTGATTTAGGGGAGTTTTCGTAGGCGATACACTTGGCCCTGAAAAAATATCAGGATCGTGCTCTTCTCTCAAATACCATTTATTTAAACCCCATATTGTCATTGGTTTGGGGGAGTTTACACGATGAGGCGTCCCCCAAACACATGGCCCCAAAATAGGTTATCAAATTTGTTTCTTATTCTCAAATGTCTTTCATTTGAGCCCCATATTGGCATGGTCGAAAAATGATTACCCTTTGGGGGGTGTTTTTGGGAGGGGGTGATGCCCTTGATCCATGGTCCTACATTTGGATATCAAATTCGTAGTCTACTCCCAAATACCTTTATTTGAGCCCCATATTGCGATGGTCAGTAAAAAATTGCTGTTTGCGGGGTATTTTCGGAAAGGGGTAGACCCCCAGAAAATTGGTCCCAAAAATGGGTATCAATTCTTGCTCTACCACCCAATACCTTTTATTTAAGCTCCACATTGACATGATCGGTAAATATGCCCGATTTAGGGGTGTCTCGGGAATTGGGGTGGTCCCCCAAACACTAAGCCCGGAAAATATACCAGCAACGTGCTCTATTCTCATATATCTATATATCATTTATTTAAAACCCATATTGCCATTGCCCTCAAAATTGGATATCAAATTCGTTTTCTAATCTCATTTAAACTTCTTATTGCAAAAGTCAGCAAATATGTCCGATTTGGGGTATTGGCCCTAAAAACTATAAATATTTAATTCCACTCTCTTTAAGACCCAAATTGTCTTGGTGAGCAAATACGTGCTATTTGGAGGTTGTTATGGTGGTGGGACGTCCCCAAGATAGTTGGTCCCTTATGTTGGTATCAGATACGTAGTCTATTCCCAAAAACCTTTAATTTGAGCCCCATATTTCCATAGTCGGCAAACATGACTGGCTTGGGGGGTGTTTTGGGGGATGGACGGCCACTCAGTGAGTTGGCCTTAAAAATATATATCGGATTCGTGTTCTACTCTAAAGACCCTCTAATTTGAGCCTCATATTGCAATAGTCAGAAAATACTTACTATTTGGGTGGTGTTGTGGGTGTGGGGTGGCCCCATAGAAACTTGTTCCAAATATTGATATCAGAATCGTGCTTTACTCCCAAAGACCTTTCATTTGAGTCCCATATGGCTATGGTCGTAAATTTGTCCCCTTTGGGGGATGTTTTTGGTGAAAGGCGGCCCCCAAACACTTGATCTCATATTTGGATATCAGATTCGTCTTCTACATTCAAATACCTTTTATTTAAGCCCCATATTCCCATGGTCAGTAAATTAGTCCTGTTTGGGGGGTGTTTTGGGGAAGGGGTGGACCCCCAGAAACGTGGTCCCACATTTAGATATCAGATTCGTATTTTACTCGCAAATACCTTTCATTTGAGTCCCATATTGCCATGGTCGGTAAATATGTCCGACTTAGGGGTGTTTTGGGGCTTGGGGTGGTCCCCCTAGCACTTGGTCCGACAATTGGACATCAGATACGTTTTCTTATCCTAAATACCTTTCATTTGAGTCCCATATTGGCGTGATTGGTCTAAATTTATGTTTGGTAGGTTTTAGGGTGGGGCAGCCCCCCTAGCTACCCCATCCGAAATTTGGATACCAAATTGTTGTTTGTAGCTTACTATAAGAGAGCACACAAAAATCGCACCACCCATCTCTGAGATCTGCCGTTTCTGAAAATTGGGGTAAGGGGGAGGGTCTTCCTCCCCCTCCCCCCCTTCAGATATCAAACAATGTAGTACCCTATTTTCACCACGGGATCATAATGCACCATCTGTGAAAATTTCAAGAAAATAGGTTCTGCCGTTTCTGAGTCTATAAGGAACACACAAACAAACAAACCTACAAACAAACACAAATTGATTTTTACATATAAGATTTTGTATTATGGGTTTTTATATATTTATACCCTCCACCATAGGATGGGGGGCATACTAATTTCGTCATTCTGTTTGTAACTACTCGAAATATTCGTCTGAGACTCTATATTCTTGATCGTCGCGAAATTTTATGTCGATCTAGCCATATCCGTCCGTCCGTCTATCTGTCGAAAGCACGCTAACTTCCGAAGGAGTATAGCTAGCCGCTTGAAATTTTACACACGTCGGTTGGTATTGTTAATGGGCCATATCGGTCCATGTTTTGATATAGCTGCCATATAAACCGATCTTGGGTCTTGACTTCTTCAGCCTCTAGAGTGCGCAATTCTTATCCGATTTGAATGAATTTTTGCACGAAGTATTTTGTTATGATATCCAACAACTGTGCCAAGTATGGTTAAAATCGGTCCATAACCTGATATAGCTGTCATATAAACCGATCTTGGGTCTTGACTTCTTGAGCCTCTAGAGTGCGCAATTCTTATCCGATTTGAATGAAATTTTGCACGACGTGTTTTGTTATGATATCCATCAACTGTACCAAGTGTGGTTCAAATCGGTCCATAACCTGATATAGCTGTCATATAAACCGATCTTGGGTCTTGACTTCTTGAGCCTCTAGAGGGCGCAATTCTTATCCGAATTGAATGAATTTTTGCACGAAGTATTTTGTTATGATATCCAACAACTGTGCCAGGTATGGTTCAAATCGGTTCATAACCTTATATAGCTGTCATATAAACAGATCTGGGGGCTTGACTTCTTGAGCTTTTAGAGGGCGCAATTCCTATCCGATTTGGCTGAAATTTTGCATGACGTGTTTTGTTATGTCTTTCAACAACTGTGCTAAGAATAGTTCAAATCGGTCCATAACCTGATATAGCTGCCAGATAAACCGATCTGGGGTCTTGACTTCTTGAGCCTCTAGAGGTCGCAATTATTATCCGATTTGCCTGAAATTTTGTACGACGGATCCTCTCATGACCATCAACATACGTGTTTATTATGGTCTGAATCGGTCTATAGCCCGATACAGCTCCCATGTAAATCGATCCCTCTATTTTACTTCTTGAGCACCCAAGGGCACAATTCTTATTCGAATTGGCTGACATTTTACACAGGTTTCCAACATATAATGTAATTGTGGTCCAAACCGGACCATATGTTGATATCGCACTAATAGCAGAGCAAATCTATTCTTATATCCTTTTTTGCCTAAGAAGAGATACCGGGAAAAGAACTCGACAAATGCGATCCATGGTGGAGGGTATATAAGATTCGGCCCGGCCGAACTTAACGCCTTCTTACTTGTTTAACTTATTATGGAGTAAGTATCCTATTGTAGATTTTATGCTCATTTAAATATATTTAGCTACAATTATTTATATATGTCCCTTATCATAATCTATGACCAATAGCTCAAACAAATTGTCATTAGGGTACTCATACTTTAACAATGCCATACACACAACATTAAGAGGATTTTCGTAGACAACCATAATTCACTAATACCATGTAATATATTACTCACTTTGGGATAAGAGATTTATATGATTTACAAATAACCACCAACAACAACAACCCTCCAAACTTACATGCATATCCTATCATTAAGGATGTCTGATAAACACAAAATAGAACAGATATAAATCTGTTGACAAGACGATTATCGAAATCCCCCATGTAGTCTCTTGATTACAACACCTTCATTAGTCCTTTGCCTTTTTTTGTCGTTGTTGTTGGTATACTTAAGCTTGCTCACACTTTGAAAATTTACACAAATTATCTGCCAACAAAATCACATGAAAACATTTGTTTCTCCTAATCAAAGCAAGGCGGCGAGAATAGGAAAACATAATTAATCTCGTGGTAATTGCAACAAGCAATTAATATAAAATGGCTGACAGGCAGCAATTTCCTCAATTTCCATTCTCCACTCACCCGCTCACCCACTCAAGTACACTAGGAAAAATTAAAATAAAAATATATAGCTAATCTATTAAGGGGGATCACCGTAGCGCAGAGGTAAGCATGTCCGCCTATGAAGCTGAACGTCTGGGTTCGAATCCTGGCGAAACCATCAGAAAAACAAGTAAAAGGCGTTAAGTTTATATATATTGGGTTGCCCAAAAAGTAATTGCGGATTTTTTAAAAGAAAGTAAATGCATTTTTAATAAAACTTAGAATGAACTTTAATCAAATATACTTTTTTTACACTTTTTTTCTAATGCAAGCTAAAAGTAACAGCTGATAACTGACCGCAAAATCCGCAATTACTTTTTGGTCAACCCAATATTATACATATTTCGATATGGACCAAATACTAATAAGTACACTTGCTATATCCAAAAATAAACCGATCTGAACCATATACGACACGGATGTCGAAAAGCCTAGCATAAATCACTGATATAAGTCACTGTGTCATGTTTAAGCCAAATCGGATAATAAATGCGATTTTTATGGGGACAATGGCTTTTTATCGAGAGATCGATCTATATGGCAGCTATATCCAAATCTGGACCGATGTCGGCCAACTTAAAAAAGTATGTCGAGGAGTTAAACACAACTCACTGTCACAAATTTCAGACAAATCGGTCAATAAATGCGCCATTTTTGGGCCCAAAACCTTAAATCGGCAGATTGGTATATATAGCAGCTATATCCAAATCTGGACTGATCTGGGCTAAATTGAAAAAAAAATATGTCTAAGAGCCTACACACAACTCACTGTTCCAAATTTCGGCAAAATCGGATAATAAATGTGGCTTTTATGAGCCTAAGACCTTAAATAGGCAGATCGGTCTATATGGGGGTTTTGAACCTGGCCACACGGAATAACAGGGAGAGCCGTTGCCGTTGTCTAGCGTTCGAAGCCATCAATACAGCTTTCAACAGATGCACGGAATCATGTGTAACACGGAAGTTGTGTAATTGTCGTAGAAAAATGTCTGTCACAAAAACACATGCATTGGCCAAAAATACAGCTAATAGACAGGGTGGTCGAGCGTGGTTAATATGGTAATTGCATCATAGATGCGTTTTCGCAATTAATTCGATTCATATTCTACATACCAACGCACTGCCCTTGAAGCCATCACACCTCATATGGGTAAAAAGTCTTCTAACCAAAGACGAAACGTGTCCCATAATGGTTGGTGTGTGTTGCTATCTCCGGCTTTCCTTTTCCATTTACAAAGAAAATCTCCGATCATTGGGCTCGTCTCGAAAGAGAAACCAACAAAAATTAACAAAAAATTTAGTTAGTCCCTTTTTATTTTAGGCAATCGATATATTCTTTACCGTCGTCACACAGCGCTCTAACTGGATCACAATCTCGCCAGTGAGAGTTTCTTCTTCTTGTCTTGGACGTTAGTTTCTTTTTTTTCCTGCCCTTTGTATTTTCTAATACCGTACTGGTGTATCTTTATCTGCTTTTCTCTGTCTCCTTTTTGTTTTCTTCTACCTTCTTCTAGGGCAAACACAATGGACCTTAGGTCTCCGAGTAAAGGTTGCTAGTCGCGTGCCCTCCAAGACAGGCTTCGTAACCTAACCCTTATAAGGGCGCCATATCTGTTTATGGACTTTAGAGAAACGCTTACCCTCCATTTTTTTTCCTTTTAATCCCAAAAAACAAAATAACTGTTTAGAAAGTTCATCGCGCGCTTCTTTCATTTTATGGACGAAGCAAATTTTTGGCTCAATGAGTACGTAAATAAGCAGAATTGTCACAGTTAAGTGCGGTTTATGGGCTGGTGGCATCATTGGACCGTACTTCTTCATAGATGATGCGAATCGTAATGTAACTGTGAATGATGAGCGCTATCGTGAGTTGATATCCAAATTTTTTTTGCCCATAATGCAAGAGCTTAACTTGCATGACATGTGGTTTCAACAAGACGGTGCCAAATACCACACAACACGCGTAACAATGGACTTATTAAGACGTGTTCGATGAACATTTTGTTTCACGTTCGGGACCGGTCAAATGGCCGCCTAGATGGTGCGATTTAACACATTTAGACTATTTGTTGTGGGGCTATGTTAAAGCTCATGTCTATACAGACAAGCCCGCTCTAATTGTCGCATTGGAAGACAACATTGAAGCATTTATTCGTGAGATACCGGCCGAAATGTTGGAAAGAGTTTGCCAAAATTGGACTAATCGGATGGACTATTTGAGGTGCAGTCAAGGTCAACATTCGGCCAAAATTTCAACAAATAAAAGTTAAAACTCATATATACCAATAGCCAGTGAATTTTGAGCACTATCCACCAAAAAAATTTTTGAAATCGGACCACAAATGAAGATTTGGCAGCCCTAACATTTTTTTCGAAATACCGAGGTGACCAACTTTGGGGGCCTGACAAAAGCCCTCGAACAACTTAGGGCAGGAACATTTGCACACAATCTCGCTAACACCTCAGCTATAACTATTTAAAATTTCAAAGAAATATCTGAATCCGTTCTCCCACCTCATTTTTCGATTTTCTCCCACTGTGCGGGGCGGTGCACATCTTGTTATCGTTTTACAGGTGAACTCGTGCCACATTTTAGCTCACAACCTTTAACGGCTTTTAACGGAAGCTAACCATCTAACATCGCGTGTACACATTTGAGAAGAAGGAAGACCACTATAGAGACGAAGGAAGACCAAAATTTCAATGAAATTTTCTCTCAAGACAGCAAAAAAATTTGAAATCCGACCATAAATGAAGATTTGGCAGCCCGAACAATTTATCGAAATACCAGTGTCCAACTTTAGGGGCCTGCAAACTTAAGGGACTTGCCAACTTTAGGCGCCCGCCAAGAAGCGGCTGTACAACTTAGGGCCTAGAAATTTTGCATAAATCAGCTCTAGCCATTTCAAATTTCAAAGAGATATCTCTACCTGTTCTCACACAGTTTTTTTTCGATTTTCTTCCACTGTGCAATGCCTTAACCCAACTCTTTATCGTTCTACAGGTGAATTCGTGGGACATTTTAACTCACTACCTTGAACGGCTGTTAAAGGAACCTACCCATCTGACACCGCGGGGAGGTTTGTGTCCACATTTGAGATGAAGGAAGGCCAACATTTCAATGAGTTTTTCTCTCAAGACTAAATTTCAATAAAATTTTCTCTAAAGACAGCAAAAAATCTTATCGTACCACAAATGAATATTTGTCAGCCTGAACAATTTTTTCGAAATACCGAGGTGACAAACTTTAAGGGCCTATTAAAAAGCGGCCGGACAACTTAAAGCCTTGAAATGTTGCACACAATCAGCTCTTACCTTTTCAAATTAAAGAGATTACTCTACGCAATCTCACAGGACATATTATTGACTAGTTTTTTCAATTTTTATCGTTCTACAGGATAACTCATGGCATATTTTAGCTCACTACCTTTAACGGCTGTTAAGGGAAGCTACCCATCTGACACCGCGAGTAGGTTTGTGTCCGCATTTGAGCCGAAGGAAGACCAATATAGAGATGAAGGAAGAACAAAATTTCAATGAAGACAAAATTTTTTAATGAAATTTTCTCCAAAAACAAAATTTTAATGAAATTTTCTCTAAAGACAAAATTTCAATGAAATTTTCTCTAAAGAAAAAATTTTAATGAAATTTTCTCTAAAGAAAAAATTTTAATGAAATTTTCTCTAAAGAAAAAATTCCTATGAAATTTTCTCTAAAGAAAAAATTCCTATGAAATTTTCTCTAAAGAAAAAATTCATATGAAATTTTCTCTAAAGACAAAATTTCAATGAAATTTTCTCTAAAGACAAAATTTCAATGAAATTTTCTCTAAAGACAAAATTTCAATGAAATTTTCTCTAAAGACAAAATTTCAATGAAATTTTCTCTAAAGAAAAAATTTCCATAAAATTTTCTCTAAAGAAAAAATTTCCATAAAATTTTCTCTAAAGAAAAAATTTCCATAAAATTTTCTCTAACGGAAAAATTTCAATGAAATTTTCTCTAAAGACAAAATTTCCATAAAATTTTCTCTAAAGGAAAAATTTCCATAAAATTTTCTCTAAAGGAAAAATTTCCATAAAATTTTCTCTAAAGGAAAAATTTCAATGAAATTTTCTCTTAAGACAAAATTTCAATGAAATTTTCTCTAAAGACAAAATTTCAATGAAATTTTCTCTAAAGACAAAATTTCAATGAAATTTTCTCTTAAGACAAAATTTCAATGAAATTTTCTCTTAAGACAAAATTTCAGTGAAATTTTCTCTAAAGACAAAATTTCAATGAAATTTTCTCTAAAGACAAAATTTCAATGAAATTTTCTCTAAAGACAAAATTTCAATGAAATTTTCTCTAAAGACAAAATTTCAATAAAATTTGCTCTAAAGACAAAATTAATAAAATTTTTTCTAAAGATAAAAATTTCAATGAAATTTTCTCTAAAGAAAAAATTTCAATGAAATTTCAATGAAATTTTCTCTAAATACAAAATTTCAATGAAATTTTCTCTAAAGAAAAAATTTTAATGAAATTTTCTCTAAAGAAAAAATTTTAATGAAATTTTCTCTAAAGAAAAAATTCCTATGAAATTTTCTCTAAAGAAAAAATTCCTATGAAATTTTCTCTAAAGAAAAAATTCATATGAAATTTTCTCTAAAGACAAAATTTCAATGAAATTTTCTCTAAAGACAAAATTTCAATGAAATTTTCTCTAAAGAAAAAATTTCCATAAAATTTTCTCTAAAGAAAAAATTTCCATAAAATTTTCTCTAACGGAAAAATTTCAATGAAATTTTCTCTAAAGACAAAATTTCCATAAAATTTTCTCTAAAGGAAAAATTTCCATAAAATTTTCTCTAAAGGAAAAATTTCCATAAAATTTTCTCTAAAGGAAAAATTTCAATGAAATTTTCTCTAAAGACAAAATTTCAATGAAATTTTCTCTAAAGACAAAATTTCAATGAAATTTTCTCTAAAGACAAAATTTCAATGAAATTTTCTCTTAAGACAAAATTTCAATGAAATTTTCTCTTAAGACAAAATTTCAGTGAAATTTTCTCTAAAGACAAAATTTCAATGAAATTTTCTCTAAAGACAAAATTTCAATGAAATTTTCTCTAAAGACAAAATTTCAATGAAATTTTCTCTAAAGACAAAATTTCAATGAAATTTTCTCTAAAGACAAAATTTCAATGAAATTTTCTCTAAAGACAAAATTTCAATGAAATTTTCTCTAAAGACAAAATTTCAATGAAATTTTCTCTAAAGACAAAATTTCAATGAAATTTTCTCTAAAGACAAAATTTCAATGAAATTTTCTCTAAAGACAAAATTTCAATGAAATTTTCTCTAAAGACAAAATTTCAATGAAATTTTCTCTAAAGACAAAATTTCAATGAAATTTTCTCTAAAGACAAAATTTCAATGAAATTTTCTCTAAAGACAAAATTTCAATGAAATTTTCTCTAAAGACAAAATTTCAATGAAATTTTCTCTAAAGACAAAATTTCAACGAAATTTTCTCTAAAGACAAAATTTCAATGAAATTTTCTCTAAAGACAATATTTCAATGAAATTTTCTCTAAAAACAAAATTTTCATGAAATTTTCTCTAAAGACGAAATTTCAATAAAATTTTATCTTTAATCTAAATTTCAATGAAATTTTCTCTTAGGATAAATTTTATTGAAATCTCTTCTTAAATCAAAGTTTCATTGATTTCGAATTGTCTCTAAAGCAAAATTGTCCCTCAAATTGTTTTTGAGTGTATCATCATTTTACTTAATCGTCCCTCTCTCTGCCCGCACCATCATTAGCATATATTAATTGAATGTAGTACAAAACAATCTGTAATCGATCAATAACGAAAACAAAAACTCTAATTGAAATCGCATTAAGCCAATTTATTATCTCCCTTGCAATGTTATGATTTTCACCCATTGTTTCCCATATTTATTGCCCCAAGAGGTGGTCTACACTATCTGGGGAGTCCCAAATCATTGTTTGCATTATCACTTTTGGTTAAATTGTTCGACATAAATATGCCATTGCTGCTGATGATATCTGGAACCGATTTTCGGGAGTTTCAAATGTTAGTTGAATGACTGGCTGAATGCCTAACTGGTTGACTGACTGACTGACAGACTGTCCATGTTGCCATGGTAGTTATGCTTGCTCGGTAAAAATGTTATTTTGCCGCATTGAATTTATTCATCTATACCAATGCATGATTGTTTGTATGATGTTTGGTTTGGAAAATTGTTGTTTGGAAATTAGATCATTATACTAATTATAGATTGATTGGTTGGTTGGTACTAAAAACAGCTAACAAAGGGTTGTTGGCCTCGAAATCAATTACAACTGTTTACATTCAATGTTTATTATGTTCAATAAAATTGCATAATAAAACCAAAAACCAGTAGGAATACATGAGCAGCCTAATTCGACTGGCAAGTAATAAAGCTCAGCAGATAATAGCAGGACAAAATAGCAAAGGAATCATAGGAAAGGCTATGTTGTTTAAATTAGAGCATATTTATGAGAGTTTACTGTACTAAACAAAGGAATGGTAACCTGAGATTCGGGATTTAAAGGAGTTTAAAGCCAGATCTATTAATTTTAGTTTTAGAACATTGTGTTAGTAGAAGCATATTCAAGCCCTTACTTGTTATACTCACAACCAAATGACAAGGATTGATTAATTTTGTCATTTCATTTGTTAAACACATCCATTTTCGACACTATAAAGTGTTAATATTCTTGATCCTCGTAAAATTTTTAGAAGATCTGGGGATTTTCAGTTCACCCAACTGCTAGTGTCCGACGTTGGCGGCGAAGAGGATACCGCAAAACCAATCCCGTATGATGTTATAGAATGTTTTCCTCCTAGTCCGAATGAGGTCGAAGTAGCAGTGACCCGACTAAAGAACAACAAGGCAGCAGGAGCCGACGAACTATTTAAGACCGGAGGGGACACGCTGATAAGGCGTATGCATCAGCTTATCTGCGCAATCTGGCTAGAAGAACGCACTCATTGATATGTGAGAAGTTTGCCCCTGTTCCTTAGTGGAATGTTCATGAGCAAAATTTGCATTTTTAGAAGGATAGGTTTAGCATTTATAAGAAGGCACCGATAAAGGTCAAAAGGGAGGCCTTTGTCAGGCTGATCGAAAACTCTCAAATGTAAAGGATACTTCAAGATTACGGAAGCTAATGGCCAAAGATTCTCCATTTACGTAAAATATGCAGAAGCCGGATGGGAAATGGACCGAATCCCCTCGTGAGACTCTTGCACTTGGGACACATTTTAGAGGCCGTGAGCCCAGGAAAGAGGCGGAAATCGATTTGATAATGGCGGGGAACGGTGATGCTGATAAGGCGAGGTGTTGGTTAGGCTTTACTCTCTTTCGGACCTTACAAGTCACCCGGACCGGATGGCATTTACCCAAAAATGCTACAGAAGACCTACGAGTGCCTTATTGTACTGTTGAGCTCTCAATAGAATCATCAGAATTATAAAATTTGCCTATGTACCTCAATCTTGGAGGAGGGTTAAGGTGGTGTTTATATCGAAGGCAGGGAAACTGCAATAAGGTCTGGACAAAGATTTTAGACCCATCAGTCTCTTCTGCTTCTTTGTTAAGACATTGGAGAGAATTTTGGATTTCCACATTAGGAGTAAACTTGAGCGGTCTTACTTCTCTAGATGACAGCATGCATATATTAAGGGCAGATCAGTGAACTCTGCTCTGCATCACCTTGAGAGGACACTAGATTATAAGAAATTCATTTTGGCGACTTTCTTGTATGCTGAAAAGCCTTTAGCAATAAGCAAATGCCTGCTTTTGAGCGGGCATTGCGGGGTTCAGGTGGGGATGATAGCGTGATAACTTGGAATATAAGAATGCGTTCGTATAGAGAGATCATGGCCAGTATTGGTCAAACGACGCACAGTGGGATGGGAAAAAAATAAGTGGAAATAAGTCTGCCATTTTGGACCGGATAGAGATATCTTCATGAAATTTTACATGGTTATAGCTGAGGTGTTATCCACCTTATCCACCTTTTGACAGCCCGAACAAAATTTTGTAGGGCCGAGGTGACCAACTATGAAGGCCCACCAATGGGCCCCTGGGACTTCTAGGGCTCTGAAATTTTGCATATAAGCTGGATAACACCTCAGCTATAACCATGTAAAATGTTTTTCATGAAGATATCTCTATCCGTTCCAAAATAGCAGACTAATTTCCACTATTTTTTTTTTTCATCCCACTGTGCGACGGTAAAGGTCAACACCATTAAGAGTAAATCTCAGGGCGGCGTCATTTCACCGCTGCACACATCAATTTCTTGTAGTTGATTTGATTCTGTTCCGATTTAAAGCGAAAGGGGTGACGGTGTGTGCTTATGCAGATGACCTTGTCATTCGCGCTGCGGGTGAATGTTTAGACACTTTATCAGACATTCTTAGTGGTGCTCTTGGGTGCACGGCGTTTAGGGTCGCGGATTGCAGGCTTAGGGTGAATCCTAAGAAGACGGAACTGATCTTGTTCACAAGGAAGAGTAGGATTGCAGACTATTGAGCCGGAGTCTGGTTGGGGGTTGTGCACGTTAGCCCCGACTCCGAACCGCTCTTAGACTCCGGTTTAATACTTCGACTTAATACTTGGGGTGGTTTTGGGTTCGAGCTGGCCCCTTAATCATTTTGATCCAATTTTTAGTACCATATTGTAGTAGCATATTCCTACTCTACTCTGGAATACCTTTTATTTGAGTTTTATATTGTTACGATCGGTTCACTTTTGATTTTGGGCAGTACTTTTGGTGCGGTTTTGGGGTCGGGTACTTAAACCCCATTTTTTTAATCGCATTAGTACTCTACACCTGAATACCTTTCAGTTGAGTTCCATGATGTCCCGAACGCTCCACTTTTATTTTAGGGTGTTACTTTTGGGGTAAAGAGAGAGTCCGCTCCCCTTCTTATATCAAAAAATTGTTCCTTCAACACTACCCACAATCTGTGAAAATTTCAAGAAAATCTCTTCAGCAGTTTTTGAGCCTATAAGGAACAAAAAAAACTTACATATAAGGCCTTGGGTTCATTTAATGCGCATGTTCTTTCCGATTTTGCTGAAATTCGGAACAGTGAGATGTGCTAGATACATTTTCATCCCTTTCGAGTAGATCAAACCATGCGAAAAAATGTTTCCTTTTTAGCGTAGGACAGTCTAGTGCTAGATGTCCCCGATGGTGTGACACCATGATGGTAGATCCTGCCGCATTAATTGCGTTTTACAGCTTTATTTTTGTGTAAATATTCAATATTAAAATAATAACGATTTCTTCTTTTACATTTCAGATTACTTATAAATAAAGTAAGTACAACTATTGTTTACAAAACGTACGTAGTGATTAATCTTAGTGAATCATATTCTGGCATTTATTTGCGAAATTATAAGCAATATTTTGAGGTTAGCCTGTGACGCTCAACGCCTTGATTCGAATTATGCTTAGAAACAGAAACAATTTTTAACAGTGTATATCTCTTAACTAATGTTGCCGCCATTTGTGGAGTTCAGACCGTTCACATTTACGCTGTTCAGACTAGGCTTTAAAAAGAGATCCCACATTCATCGCTATTTTTCGAAAGAACGAAACTATCGTCCCCAACCTTTTCACAAATGTGCTATTTAATTGATGTAGATCAGTGAAGATTGCAAATAAACCAAATTGGAACGACAAACTTCGAAAAAATTTATTCTATATATTATTTTTATACCCACCACCAAATCATCCCCATCCTATACCGATATCTTCATTCCGTTTATAACACAGAAATATTGGTCTACGACACCATAAATCAATAGATTCTTGATCGTCAAGATATTTCAAATTGAGGTAGCCATATCCGTCTGTCTGTCCGTCCGTCTGTATGTCTGTAGAAAGCTATGTCTGTAGAAAACTTTCGAAGGAGTAAAGCTAGATGCTTGAAATTTTGCACAAATACTTCCTATTAGTGTAGGTCGGTAGGTATCAGTGGGTCTTATCGGTCCATATTTAGATCATTAGCAAACCAGGCCCAGCTTTCTGAAGGGGCCTTAAGCCCTTTGAAAAGCAATAAAATTAGCAAATTTTATCGAAAACAATAAATTTTTTGGAATCCGCGGGGGGGGCTAAATTTTAAATTTTTTCTGGGGGTGCTTACCCCAACCCAACCCCAAACAGCTTTCTATGTTTATGGCTCGCATATAAACCGATCTCCCGATTTGACATGTTGATCCTCCAGAGGGGGCGTTATTATCCGATTTGGATGAAATTTTTCAAGTAAAGTTAAGTATGGTCTAAATCGCTCCCATATAAACCCATCTCCCGATTATACTTTTTTCGATTTAGCTGAAATGTTGCACAGTGGATTCTCCTATGACTTTGAACGTCCAATCCAAGTATGGTATTAATCTAACCTAATATAACTCTCGTATAAACCAATCTCCCTTTTGTATTTTTGGAGCCCCTAGAGGTCGCTTTTCTTTGTTTGATTTGGCCGAAATTTCGCACAAAGAATTCTCTTATAACCTTCAACATACGTGCCAAATGTGATCTCAATCGGATCCTGAATATTGTACCCCAAAATCCCCAAAATGCTATGTTGGAGAGGAGTACTCTAAATTTAGAAATTTCTGCTTAATTTGAGTTAAAAATGTATTCCAATTTTCCTGTGTGTTTTTTCTACTCTCAAATACCTCAAATTTAAACCCCACATTGCAATGGTCAGTAAAAAGTCCTGTTTGGGGGTAAGGTAGACCCCCAGAGACTTGATTCCAAATGTGGAAGTCAATTTCGTGCTCTACTCCCAAAGACCTTTTGACTTTTGGAACCCATAGAGGTCGCAGTTCTTTCTGATTTGGCCGAAATTTTGCACGACGAATTCTCCTATGACCTTCAACATAGGTGCCAAATATGGTCTGATTCTGACCCTGAATATTGGACCCTGAATGTCGGTCCTCCTAGGCACCCCACACCAGATTTTTATACAAAATTTTTGTGCAAACAAATTTTCGCTAAGATAGCCTTACCCATCTCCGAAATCTGGTATTTTTTCCGATTTTGCCGAAATTTGGGACAGTGAGTTGTGTTAGGCCCCTCAATACTCTTCTTTAATTTGACTAAGATCGGTCCAGATTTGGATATAGCTGCCATATAGACCTATCTCTCGATGTAAGGTTTTGGGCCCATAAAAGGCGCATTTATTGTCCGATTTCGCCGAAATTTGGGTGCGTCAGGCTCTTCGACAACTTTCTGCAGTTTGGTCCAGATTTGGATATAGCTGCCATATAAACCGATCGCTCGATTTAAGATTTTGGGCCCATAAAAGACGCATTTATTGTCCGATTTAGCCGAAATTTAGGACAGTGAGTTGTGTTAGGGCCTTTGGTAGTCTTCTTCAATTTTGCCCAGATCGGTTCAAATTTGGATGTACAATAGTTGCCATATAGACCTATCTCTCGATTTGAAGTCTTGGCCCCATAAAAGGCACATTTATAATCCGATTTCGCTGAAATTTGAAACAGTGACTTATGTTAGGCTTTTCGACATCCGTGTTGTATACAGCTCACATCGTTCTATATTTGGATATGGCTACCAAAAAGAGCAATATTTTGTTCTTCAAAATTGGACATTTGTTCCAAATCGGACCATATTACGATAAAGCTGCTACGAGGGTTTAAATTATACATTTTTCACCGGATTATGACGAAAGATGGTTTACATATATACCCTAGGTGGTGGGTATCCAAAGTTAGGCCCGGCCGAACTTAACGCCTCTTAACTTATTATATATAAGACTAGCTGTACCCGGCGCGCTCTGCTGCGCCTTTATTCACGCTAAAAGTAAGTTTCTTACTACCATATGTATGTCCCCATCACAATTTGTTGATTTCTATTTTGAGAGATAGGCAACCTCCTATCACTTGAACTTGATTTTTAATAATAATTATAATAATTTTTTGGGCGGTTGTTTTGGTGCGATTTTGAACTTGGAGCGGCGCGCTAGGTACCTTGACATCATGTTCCTATTCTACTCCCAAGTACCTTTCATTTGAGTCCCATATTGTCCCGGTCGGTCTACTTTGATTTTGGACGGTAGTTTTGGGCTTGAAACGTCTCCTTAGATACTTGAATTTAATTTTTAATGTCATATTCATACTCCCGAATACCTTTCAGTGGAATTTTATATTTTAATTTTAGGCGGTACTCTTGCGGCGGCGCCCTCGATACTTGGGTCCAATTTTTGACACCATATTCGTAATCTACTCCCGAAATCGTTACATTTGAGTCCCATATTGTCCCGATCGGTCCACTTGGATTTTTGGCAGTACTTGTGGGCGGTTTTCGTCCTGGGGCGGCCTCCTATGTACTTGGACCCAATGCTTAATATCATATTCGTATTTAACTCCCAAATATCTTTTATTTGAGTCCCATATTGTCCCAGTCGGTAAATATATCCTGCTGGGGGCTTTTGGGGGGGTGAGGGGCCCCTCAGACACCGAGGAAAAAATTTTTATGTCAGATGTGTACTCTACTTTTAATACTTTTCTTTTGATACCCATTATGTCCAAAGTGGTAAAGGTGTCCTGTTGGGTGGTGTTTTTGGGGGTGAGAGAACCCCCTGGCACTTAGGGTGCAATTTTTAATTCCAAGTTCGCACTCTACTCTTAAATACCTTTCATTTGATACCCACATTGTCCCAATCGGTAAACATGTCCGTTCGGGTGGGTTTTGCGATGGGGCATTCCCCCAGATTATTTAACCTCAAAGTTTTATACCAATTTTGTGTTTATGGGGTACCATAAGGTGGCACACAAAATTTCGCTTAAATCGGAGCACCCATTTCCGAGATCTGGCGTTTTTAAAAATTGGGGTAAGGGAGAGGGTCCGCCCCTCGTTGGGATATCAAACAAGTAAAAAGGCGTTTAATTCAGCCCGGCCGAACTTTGGATACCCACCATCACGGGTAAATATGTAAACCACCTTTCGTCATAATCCGTCGTAATGCATAATTTATGCCCCCACAGCAGCTATTGAGTAGGTATAGATCGACCTGAACTCTATACGACACGGATATCAAAAAACGTAACATTAGTCACTGTCAAATTTCAGCGAAATCGGCTTATAAATTTGTTTTTATTGGGGTCAAGATTTTAAATCGAGAGATCGGTCTATATGGCAGCTATATCAAAATCTAAACCGATCTGGGCCAAATTGAAAAAGGATATCGAAGGGCCTTACACAACTCATTGTTCCAAATTTCAGCGAAATTGAACGATAAATAAGACTTTTTATGGGCCCAAAACTTTAAATCAAGATATCGGTCTATATAAAAGCTATATCCAAATTTGGGTCGATCTGGGCCAAATTGCTAAAAGTTGTCGAAGAGCCTAACGCAACTCACTGTTCCAAATTTCGGCGATATCGGGCAATAAATGCGCCATTTATGGGCCCAAAACCTTAAATCGAGAAATCGGTCTATATGGCAGCTGTATCCAAATCTGGACCGATCTGGGCCAAATTGAAGAAGGATGTTGAAGAACCGAACACCGAAAATTGAGAAATCAGTCTATATAGCAGCTAAATCGAATTTTAAGCCTATTGGGGCCAAATTGAAGAAAGGTTTTGAAGGGCCTAACAAAGCTCGCTGTCCCAAAATTTCAGCAAAATCGGGTAATAAATGTGGCTTTTATGGGCCTAAAACCCTAAATCGGAGGATCATAGTCTGATCCGATGGGGGCTATATCAAGATGTAGTCCGATATAGCCCATCTTCGAACTTAACCTGCTTATGGACAAAAAGAATCTGCAAAGTTTCAGCTGAATATCTCTATTTTTAAAGACTGTAGCATGATTTCAACAGACAGACAGACGGACATGTCTTGGTCGTCTAAGATTTTTACGGGGATCAAGAATTTATATACTTTATAGGTTCGGATATGGATATTTCGATGTGTTGCAAACGGAATGACAAAATGGGTATACCCCCATCCTTCAGTGGTGGGTATAAAAATTTAGTACCCTATTTTCACCTCAAACTCTACCACCTGTGAAAATTTTCATGAAAATTGTTTTAGCCGTTTTTGAGTCTATACGGATTTATTTATTTTTATTTTATTTTATTTTATTTTATTTTATTTTATTTTATTTTATTTTATTTTATTTTATTTTATTTTATTTTATTTTATATTATTATTTTATTTTTTTTATTTTATTTTATTTTAATTTATTTAATTTTATTTAATTTTTATTTTATTTTATTTTTTTCTTTTTTTTTATTTAATTTCATTTCATTTTATTTTATTTTATTTTATTTTATTTTATTTTATTTTATTTTTTTTTATTTATTTATTTTTTTTATTTTATTGTATTTTATTTTATTTTACTTTATTTTTTTTATTTTATTTTATTTTTTTTTTATTTTATTTTATTTTATTTTATTTTATTTTATTTTATTTTATTTTATTTTATTTTATTTTATTTTATTTTATTTTATTTTATTTTATTTTATTTTATTTTATTTTATTTTATTTTATTTTATTTTATTTTATTTTATTTTATTTTATTTTATTTTATTTTATTTTATTTTATTTTATTTTATTTTATTTTATTTTATTTTATTTTATTTTATTTTATTTTATTTTATTTTGTTTTACTTTATTTTTTTTATTTTATTTTATTTTATTTTATTTTATTTTATATTATTTTATTTTATTTTATTTTATTTTATTCTATTTTTTATATTATATTATTTTAAATTTTATTTTTTTAAATTTATTCTATTTTATTTTAATTTATTTTATTTTATTTTAAATTATTTTATTGTATATTACATTATTTCTATTCTTTAAAAATTCTTTCAAGTTTTTTGGTGTCTAATGATTCTTAAATTCCGTTGGTGTTATTTCAATTAGGAAAAACTAAAATATATTTACCTCTTCCTCCATTAGGTGTCAAAGGTGTTAACGGACACACCGGGAATAATTGCGCCTGCAAGAATTGCACTCGACCGCCTAAATCCATTTTAAAGCATTCTCTATGGATTTTATTTGCTTTCAAACCATGTGCCTGTCCTGCTTGATGGCCGTCTTCGGGACTCTAGACACGTTTTAAATTTATCTTCATTTCTTACACTCTTACTCACTTACACACACAAACACACACACGCGCGCGTGCACATACGAGCACACTTAAGGCAACAGGCGATAGAAGACACATATAAAGTGATATAAATCTTTTGTGTTTATAGTATTCCGGAAACGGATACTCTAGATTTTTGTCTTGACTTGGCAAAAGAAAAGAAAAACGACTTTGTTTTGAACACAGGTAGCATCAGACACCAAAAGCAAAGGATGTTGGCAAATCTTTTTTTTACATACACACAAAAAACTTAAAAGGAAAACAGTAAATGGATTTCCTGAATTTGAACCATAATAGATTTTTTTCTTCAATTTTTTCAATATTTTTTCCGTCTACTATTTTTTCTTTATTTTTCACTTTTCTTAATTTCCTGTTCTATTCGACCATGTTGTTTTTTTACCATTCACGTGCTCGTGGCGTAACTAACACACAAAAGGATTGACAATCGACTATTCTCAGCAATGCCTTAGCAAAGCCTTAGGAAAACGTTTTGGAAAACAATAAAACCCTGTTCCATTATTTGTTGAGTTGGGTTTCCCCCTTATCATTCGATATTTGTCAGATTTCATTCAATTCGATGGTTTTTCCGTTTTCCTTTAGTTTGGTTTTTCTTTTCTTTTTGGCATCGAAGTTTTGACATCTAGTAGGTAACTTATGGCGCCGTCAGCGGTTTGTAGGGAGGCATCGACGTCATCGAGAGTTGTTTTTGGTTTGCCAAAAGACGTTGTATAGCACTCCAGCACCCGTTTGAAATGAAACACCATTTGACAATGGGGCTGCAGCGGCGGTAAATATCAACAAAACCAATGACAAAGCCCCCCCAAAAATAATCCAACACAAATGCAAAAAACACCGGTAGAGAAATAAAAAACACGTCAAGGAAATTCCTTGGATACCATTACTCTGATGTTTGTTTTTTTTTCAATTCAATAGGTTACCATGCTCATACCTCAAGTCTTTAGTCTACTTCCACTACCCCTATAAAGGTAAGGTATGCTTATCAGAGTTGCCAATAGCCAAATAATTTTTTTGACTAGGATATTTAAAAAATGGGATATCCCAAAATTATGTTTTCATAAAAAAATGTCCTCAAATTGATTTTCATACCTCTTTGTAGAGAAGTTTTACATAGCATAGTGCCTCAATTTCGCCAGCATTAGGAGGAGAAAACAACCGCTAAAAATTTTTTCTGATGGTCTCGCCCGGATTCGAACCCAGGCGTTCAGAGTCATAGACGGTCATGCTAACCTCTGCGCTACGGTGGCCCCCTTCGACATCCTTCTTCAATATGGCCCAGATCGGTCCAGATTTGGATATACCTGCCATATATGGATCCATGGTCTTGGCCCCATAAAAGACGCATTTTTAATCCGATTTCTCTAAAACTTGACACAGGGACTTATGTAAGGCCTTTCGACATCCGTGTCGTATTTGTTTCAGATCGGTCTTTATTTGGAGCTGCCAAAAAGACCAATATTGAACCAAAATTTAACAGTGACTTGTATTTATAAGACCACTCAATGTCCGTGCCGAATTTGGTCTAAATCGGACCATATCCGTCCGTCTATCGAAATCACGATACTGATAGCAAATGGGCTATATCGGTTCAGATTTAGCTATAGCTACCATATAAGCCAAACTCGATTTGAGTTTTATGGTAGCTGAACCGCTGGAAGCCACAATTTTTGTCCGATTTGTCTAAAATTGTGCACACTCTGTTATTTTATCACTTCCAACAACGTGCCAAGTACGGTCTAAATCGGTCTATAACCTGATATAGCTCCCATATGAACCGTACTCCCGATTTTACTTCTTAAGCCCTTAAAAGCCACAACGTTTGTCCAATTTGGCTGAAACTTTACATGTAGTGTTCCGTTACGACTTCCAACAGCTGTGTCAAGTACAGTCTAAATCGGTCTATAACCTGAAATACCTCCCATATAAACCGATCTTCCGATTTGATTTATTTGATTCCAGGGGCTCATGGAAGCCGCAATTTTTGTCCGATTTGTCTGAAATTTTGCATGTAGTGTTCTGTTACGACTTTCAACAACTGGCCAAGTACGGTCTAAATCGGTCTACAACCTGATATACCCCCCATATAAACCGATCTTCCCATTTGATTTATTGAGCCCTTACAAGCCGCAATTTTTGTCCGATTTGGTTAAAATTTTGCATTGGGCGTTTCGCTATGACTTCTAATGACAGTGCCAAGTACGGTCCAAATCGGGCTATAACCTAATAAAATAGCTTCCATATAAACCGATCTTCCGCTTTGATTTCTTGAGTCCTTACAAGTCGCAATTTTTGTCCGCTTTGCCTGAAATTTCGCATATAGTGTTCTGGTAAGACTTCCAATTACTATGCCAAGTACGGTCCAAATCGGTATGTAACCTGATATAGCTCCCATATAAATCGATCTCCCGATTTGACTTCTAGAGCCCTTACAAGCCGCAATTTTTGAGAAAGGGGAAGACCCAAAAAAATAGGTCCCGAAAGTGGGTATCAATTCTTGCTCTTCCTTTCATTTAAGCCCCACATTGACATGGTCGGTAAATATGCCCGTTTTAGGTGTGTTTTGGGGGGTTGGGTTGGCCCCCAAACACTAAGCCCTGAAAATATATCAGCAATGTGCTCTATTCTATTCATATATTTGAACCCCATATTGCCATTGGTCTCAAAATTCGATATCAAATTAGTTTTTTAATCTCAAATACCATTCACTTATGGGAGTATGGGCCCTAAAAACTATGAATATCGAGCTTCACTATCTTCAAGAACCAAATTGTCTTGGTGAGCAAATACGTCCTACTTGGGGGTTGTTATGATGTTGGGACGTCCCCTAGACAGTTGGTCTCGAATGTTGATGTCAGATTCATGGTCTACTCCCAAATACCCTTCATTTGAGCTCCATTTTTCCATAGTCGGCAAACTTAACCGGTTTGGGGGGTGTTTTGGGGGATGGGGCGGCCACTCAGTGACTGGGCTTTGAAAATATATATCAGATTCGTGTTCTACTCTAAAATACCTTTTATTTGAGCCTCAAATTGCAATGGTCAGCAAAAACTTCCAATTTGGGTTGTGTTATGGGAGACCAAAGACCCTTCATTTGAGCCCCATATTGCTTTGGTCGTAAATTTGTCTTCTTTGGGGGATGTTCTCGGGAATGAGCGGCCCCTCAAACACTTGGTCCCACATTTGGATAGTGTTTGTGTGTTCCTTATAGACTCAGAAACGACTGAACCGATTTTCTTGAAATTTTCACTGATGGTGCATAATGATCCCGTGATGAAAATAGGGTATTACATTTTTTGATATCTGAAGGGGGAGCGGACCCTCCCCCTTACCATAATTTTCAAAAATGCCAGATCCCGGAGATGGGTGGTGCGATTTCAGCCAAATTTTGTGTGCTCTCTCTTATAATGACCTACAAACAAAAATTTGGTATTAAAATTCCGGATGGGGTTCCTAGGGGGACAACCTCACCCCCAAAACTTTTCAAATATATTTATCGTCCAATCAGTACAATATTGGACTCAAATGAAAGATATTTAAGAGTAGAAAACGTATCTCATATCCAGATGTGGGGCCTAGTGTTTGGGGGGCCTCCCATCCCCGAGAACATACCCCAAAGAAGACAAATTTACGACCATAGCAATATGGGGAAATTGGAAGTAAAGCACGAATCTGATATCAATGTTCGGGAAAAGTGTCTATGGGGCCACCCCACCCTCACAACACCACCCAAATAGGAAGTATTTGCTGACCATTGCAATATGAGGCTCAAATAAGAGGTATTTTGGAGTAGAACATGAATCTGATATATATTTTCAAAACCAAGACTCTGAGTGACCGCCCCATCCCCCAAAACACTCCCCAAACCGGTCATGTTTGCCGTCTATGGAAAAATGGAGCTCAAATGATGGGTATTTGGAAGTAGACCATGAATCTCACCACCTCGACCTCGAAAACACCCCTTAATCAGATATCATGAGAATATCGAGCTGAAATTAAGTATTTTAAGAATGGAGTACACCTTACATCCAAACATAAATTCGTAGACCAATAATGATGGGATTCATATAAAGGAACTTATATTGTTAAACTGTTTGTCAAGCGATTTAATATTTTCGTAGCATGATATTTCACTAAAAGCTCTCTAATTGTCGAAAAAAAAATATTCCAAGGAAAATTGTGTTCCATATAAAGTAAAAGAAGGCGCAGCGGAGCGGGCCCGATATGGCTTTTTATGACGATTGGCAACTCTGCTTGATAAGACCCCACAAAGGAACAACAATGCCACCCACATTTGTGGAAAACCTAGCAAATATTAGAGATTTGTTGTTTGAGAACCACAATTCTCAAACATTCATGGTGGTTTACAAAACAAATGCCACCAAAGGACCAGAACCAGCCCCACCACAACCACCATCTGCCATTAACAACTCTCTCGACCTCCATACCTGTGCCTCACTACCAGCTTAGTTGCAATTCAAAATCTCTCCTCATGTGAGAGATATACTCAAATCAATTCCATTTAAACTTTTCATGGCAATTCTTTGATGTGGTCTGGTCGTCATTCTGTTGTTGTGAAAACCTAAGGATTTGGCAAAACAACAAATACCAATATCAAGGATAATTTGCAAGAGAGTACTTAATGTGTACAAAAGTGTGCTCAACTCAATTAGGAAAAATCCCTGCAGAGTGCTTGTACAGATCTCTTCCAAATTGAAAATATTTGAATAATATTGGACGTATGTATGGATGATGTT
Source organism: Stomoxys calcitrans (assembly GCF_963082655.1). Lineage (NCBI taxonomy): Eukaryota > Metazoa > Arthropoda > Insecta > Diptera > Muscidae > Stomoxys > Stomoxys calcitrans. The sequence goes on along the minus strand of NC_081555.1, from coordinate 145,921,971 downwards.
GACAAGTAAAGGAAATGTTAAAATGAGGGTTTGGATTAAACATTTTGAAAAGGGAATAGGATAGAGTAATGAAACTATAAAAAAAAATCTAATAAAATCAGTTATTGGTTATGAAATTTGTGTTATTAGGTTATGATAGGAGTACCTAAACCGGTTCACCCATCTGGAAGATCTGACGCCCACCTCACTACAGAACCCTTCTGGATTAGCTGTTAACTTTGACCACATTTTCTCAAAAATTTGTTTTAATAAAAATAATTAAAAATGTTGCCTTATTTTTTTTATTCAAATTCCCTTTTGATTTGACATAAATTCACCAAATGTACCATTACATAAAATGTTACGTTAAATTTTTTTGAAAATTACAAAAATTATCTCAATCACACGTCAGTTGGTAGGTAGGCAGGCAGGCAGGGAGGTAAATTTGTGATGGTGTTTTTCTTATTGCCGCTGTTAATTTTAATCCCTGTTCATTCGTGGGGAGATGACATTTTCTTTGCTTTGCTTAGTGCCACCTGTTCAAGAATTATATGAAATCGACGACAGCTGAAATGTTTCCTGTCTTAACTATTTCATGCCATCATTTGTCTTATTTGCAAAGTACATGCATATACTACAGGCTACAGAAAGTGTCTCTACCAACGAATGCCTGCTATATTACATGCATGAAAAAAGAAACACATGTTTTCGCAAAATAAATCCAACAACAAAATATTGAATAAATCTTCTAATTAATCTAAGCATTTTGTTGTATGTATAGATCTTTTAAAAACATCTAAATTATTTGATGGTATTTTCTGCTTGTCGCTATAATTTATTTAAAAGATAATTCGTTGCTACGATTTATGTTTTTATTTATATTTGATAGATGACTGGGGGAAATTATTTAAAATTTGGTTTTAAATCAGAAACAAAATAAAGTTGGTTTTAGCTTTGGCTTTTATTGGGCCTATTAATACCCTACACCACCACAGTGATACAGGGTTTTGTATTTGTCTGCAACGCTAAGAAGGAGAAGAGCTAGAACCATTGAAGAGTAACCGATCGTCTTAGAGTCGCTATCTGATTCGATTTAGCTATGTCCGTCTGTCTGTCCGTGTATTCTTGTATTCAAGGTACAGGTCGCATTTGTGTTCCGACTGTCGTAAAAATTTGCACGAGTCACTCTTAGTCTAACGACGACCGCTATACATTTTAAAAAAATAGGTTTTTATTAAGATATAGCTTTCATCAATGATGTTGGCAGGGGAGTGGCTATGGAGCCCGAGCCCGAGCCCGACCCCCAAAATTTTGTCTAAAAAATTTATAAAATGTTGCTAAAATTTTCTTTAATGGCCAAATATCATATTTAAATCTCTTATATAACAAGTAAAAAAGGCGTTAAGTTCGGCCGGGCCAAACTTTGGATACCCAACACCTCGGGTATATATGTAAACCATCTTTCATCAAAATCCGTCGAAAGCCTAAAATAAGTCAATATGTCAAATTTCAGTTAAATCGGATTATATTGGGTTGCCCAAAAAAGTAATTGCGGATTTTTCATATAGTCGGCGTTGACAAATTTTTTCACAGCTTGTGACTCTGTAATTGCATTTTTTCTTCTGTCAGTTATCAGCTGTTACTTTTAGCTTGCTTTAGAAAAAAAGTGTAAAAAAAGTATATTTGATTAAAGTTCATTCTAAGTTTTATTAAAAATGCATTTATTTTCTTTTAAAAAATCCGCAATTACTTTTTGGGCAACCCAATAAATGCGCCTTTTTTGGGGCCAAGGCTTTAAATCGAGATATCGGTCTATATGGCAGCTTTATGCAAACCTTGATCGATCTAGACCAAATTGCAGAAATATACGGAGGGTCTTAACTTAACTCGTTGTCCCAAATTTCGGCTACATCGGACAATAAATACGCCTTTTATAGGCCTAAAACATTAAATCGAGAGATCGGTCTATATGGCAGCTATATCCAAATCTGGACCGATCTGAGTGAAATTGAAGAAGGATGTCGAAGGGCCCAACACAACTCACTGTCCCAAATAGCGGCGACATCGGACAGTAAGTGCGCTTTTTATGGCCCCAAAACCTAAAACCGAGAAATCGGTCTATATGGCAGCTATATCCAACTCTGGACCGATCTGTACAATAATGCAGAAGTATGTTAAGGGCCTTAACTTAATTCACTGTCCCAAATTTCGGCTTCATCGGGCAATAAATGCGCCTTTTATGCGCCTAAAATCCTAAATCGGAGGATCGGTCTATATGGCAGCTATATCCAAATCTGGACCGATCTGGGCCAAATTGAAGAAGGATGTCGAAGGACCTTACACAACTAGCTGTCCTAAGTTTCAGCAAAATCGGAAAATAAATGTGGTTTTTATGGGCCTAAGACCCTAAATCGGAGGATTGGTCTATATGACAGCTATATCTAAATCTGGACCGATCTGGGCCAAATTGACGAAGGATCTTGAAGGGCCTAAGACAACTCGCTGTCCCAAATTTCAGCAAAATCAGATAATAAATGTGGCTTTTATTGGCCTGAGACCCTAAATGGGAGGATCGCTCTAAATGGAGGATCAGTCTATATGGCAGCTATATCCAACTCTGGACCGATCTGGGCCAAATTGACGAAGGATATCGAAGGGCATAACACAACTCACTGTCCCAAATTTCAGCAAAATCGGATAATAAATGTGGCTTTTATGGGCCTAAGACCCTAAATCGGCCGATCGGTCCGACATAGCCCATCTTCGAACTTAACCTGCTTATGGACAAAAAAAGAATCTGTGCAAAGTTTCAGCTCAATATCTCTATTTTTAAAGACTGTAGCGTGATTTCAACAGACAGACGGACGGACATGTCTAGATTGTCTTAGATTTTTACGCTGATCAAGAATATATATACTTTATAGGGTCGGAAATGGATATTTCGTGTTGCAAACGGAATGACAAAATGAATATAGCCCCATCCTTCGGTGGTGGATATAAAAATGAAACTGTTGTGCTTTGTTTGCTTGTTTGTTTGTTTCTGTTAAGCCCCAGGTGAAAAGAAGGTACTACATTTTCTGATATCCGAAGAGGGGAAGGACCCTCCCCCATACCCCCATTTTCAAAAACGCCATATCTCGAAGATGGGTCCATCGTTTTAAGCGAAATTTTGCATGTCACCTTATGATACCCCAAAAACACGAAATTGGTATACAATTTTGGGTGGACGCCCCATCCCAAAAACCACCCTAATGGACATGTTTACCAATTGGGAGAATATGGGTATCAAATGAATTATTTGAGAGTAGAGTACGAACTTGGCATTTAAATGTCACCCTAAATTTCGGGGGGTCCTCTATCCTCTAAAACACCACCCAATTAGACACTTTAACCGCTTTGGGCAATATGGGTATCAAATGAAAAGTACTTGAAAGTAGAATACAAATCTGACACAAAAATGCATCTTTGGTGTCTGAGGGCCCTCCTCATTCCCAAAACCCCCAGCCAGGACATATTTACCGATTGGGACAATATGGATATCAAATGAAAGGTATTTAAGAGTAGATTACAATTCTGATATAAAAATGTATTCCTTGGTGTCTGAGGCGCTCACCCCACCCCACCCCCCAAAACTCCTCTACAGGACATATTAACTGATTGGGACAATATGGTGTCTGAGCGCCCTCCCCACCACCAAAACACCCCTGCAGTACATATTTACCGATTGGGGCAATGTGGATATCAAATGAAAGTTATTTAAGAGTAGAGTACAATGCTGATATAAAAATTTATTCCTTGGGGTCTAAGGCGACCACCCCACCCCACCCCCCAAAACCCCTCTACAAGACATATTTACTGATTGGGTATCAAATGACAGGTGTTTGAAAGTTGAGTACACATCTGTTATAAGAATTTTATACAAGGTGTCGACGGGGCCTCCCAAACTCCAAAAAACGGGCATGAATGTCAAATGACAGGTGTTTGAAAGTTGAGTACACATCTGTTATAAGAATTCGATACAAGGTGTCGACGGGGCCTGCCAAACTCCAAAAACGGGCATGAATGTCACAAAATGGGTATCGAATGAAAGGTCTTTGGCAGTGGACTACGAATCTGGTAAACACATTAGGGACACAGTCTGGGACCGGTTCACCCACTAAATACCCTTCAATAGGACGTGTAGTTCGATCGGTATAACATGTCAATTAAAAGAAAGGTCTATGACAGTAGAGTTCGAATCTAATGTTGATATCTGGGTCACGTCCTACCGTTCGGCAGGACATTCTAGATCGGGACAATAAAGTTTATTTTAAAATGTGGTTCCCTGGCTTAGGGAGATATACTCTGCTTGTATCCGAATGTCATATATACATGTGGGATGGAGGCACACAAAGGCCATTTTCATTCCGAAAGCAGGAAAACTCAACCACACGAAGGCGCACTGAGGATGACACCATCTGATACACTGAATTTAATGCTACACCAAATGCCTCAGGACATTGTGGGTAGACAAGCCAATGCAATCACTGCTGTGAGCCTAAGGGAGCTTTCCCTTTCCAGACAATGTGAACTACACAATACAACATCTGTCCATGTTAATTTGCTTACAAAATACAGGTCGGAATTTTCGTCCGATCGTCTTAAAATTTGGTACAGGCATGTTGTTTGGTTCAAATTTAGATATAGCTTCCATATATATGTTCTTCCGATTTGCAGTAACAATGCAATAGAGTGCTCATTTATTAACCAATTCTCTCCAAATTTGGCAGGAAGGATTTCTTATGATTATATGGTGATATAGTGAATTTCATAGAAGTCGGCCCAGATTTAGATATAGCTGCCATATATGTATATCGCTTGATTGTAACTTCTAGAGTCACATTATGCGCATATATTGACCAATAATGCCAACATTTTGTACAACGCTTTCATCTACAACCACCACAATATCTGAGGAGTTTCGTCGAAATTGGTTCTGATTTAGATATAGCTCGCCTATTTATGTTCGCCCGATATTGAGAAATATTGCAATAAAGTGCTCAATTGTTAACCGATTCCCTCGATATTTGGCGAGAGCGATTTTCTTTTAACTCTTTATATTACTGTTAAATTTCATAAAAATCGGTTCAGATTTAGATACAGCTGCCATATATGTATATCGCCCGATTTTCATTCCAAGAATCACTGCAATCACTTGCCAAAACTTTGTACACCGCTTTCCTCGGCGACTGCCACAATATCTATGAAGTTTTCTCGAAGTCGGTTGAGATTTGAATATAGCTCTCATCTATATGTTCGTCAGATTTTGGGTAATGTGCAAAAATGTTGCCATTTGTCGACCGTATTACAGTTTGAACAGATTTGCTCGAAATTTGATATGGGTTGTCCGAGGTCCATCACAAATGGTTCAGAATTGGATATAGCTCCCACATTGTACTTATAAGGTAGGTGTAGGTTATTACACAGTCGGCACCGCTCGACTTTTGACTTTCCTTACTGGATTTAAAATAATAAATAGACAGTCATCTCTGAAGTAAAATGATAATCAATCAGCGATCGAAATTCGAATTTTCTTTTAAGACAAAATTTCAAAAAATTTTCTCCAAATTTTCTAAAAAAAAAACTCTAAGGACAATATTTCTCTATACCAAAATTTCAATAATTTTTTTCTCTTGTTCAAAAATTTCAAATAAGGATTTTCTTAAGATTAAATTTCAACGATTTTTTTTATTTTATATTAATTTCTTAACTTTAATGCAACAACATTTTCAAAGCATTATGAAGCAATTTTCAAATTAGCATTTTGTGGTAGCATTTTTTGTACATAACAACTTTTGTGTGCAAAATATCTTGAAAGTTTTAGTTTTGTCTGGCAAATGTCTAATTTTATCTTGCGCCATGCAGGCAGCAGTCATCACTTACCACTCGTATAATCCGTTAAAATGAGGGCATAATCCATAATTATCGTTATGGTGGAAGCTCACGCAGGCACAGACACTGATTTCACAATAATTCCATGGAAAAAGAATCACAACCCACTGCTGGCAACATGAGCGAAAACAAATTGGCAAAAAACATCGAAAAATAGGGGAAGGACACAAACCACTGCCGGCACAAATGTTACGAAAGAAAGAATTAAATATTTTGTTGGTTTTCTCTTTTTGTTTTTTTTGTATTGCGCTGTTTTTAAACCCGACAATGATGTCAAAACGAACTCCGCATTAAAATCTCATTACCCTGAAAAACAATGCCCGCAGTTTTTGAACTTTATATCACAAAGAGCAATCAGTATTTATTGTAGATTCATAGCAGGGGGCCACAAGCGAACAGCAGCACCCAAAGCATTGAACCCTGTGTGAAGGATGAGCATTGAAATTAAAATCAACATTAACACCATAGCCACACTACAAACAAACGCTGTGGTGATTGATAGCAAATAAGATATGTTCGTAGATTCCCAATAGTTCAAATAGCAAGTGCCGTATGTGTGGCATTTGTGTGTGTGTGAAGGCATCGCATTTCATTATGCACCACCCTACCATTAACCTCAATCTTTTTACACTATCGAGCTTGAGAATCGTTTAAAACAATGCAACAAACAATGGCTGTAGTAATGAGAACAAAACGAAATTGAACTACTATTGGCCTTCTGTAGAAGTGCGGCGCGAGTAATGGCTTTAGACACTTAAGTTTCCACAAACAATAAATTGGCTTCAAGTCACACCATAAACCATGCAAAAAAGATTTTTTTTAACACCAAAATTTTGAAAATTCCAGGCACGTAACACTTTTTACTTTATATCTTTAGAATAAAATGACTCTACGGCAGTATAATTTTTTTTTTATTCTCCAAATTCCTTTCTCTGTTTAATTACTCTGTCTTTTGTAGTCGTCTCTCACACATATGCACTAGCACTTGACGGATTTTGATGTTAATCTAGTTCCACTCACTTCTTGTAAACTGACTGGTTTACTAACTAACTGACATATGAGTTTTTGACTTCAATTGTTATTCACTTCAATAGTTGCTACTGAGTTATGCGAGCTCTGCTAGGAACCGCTTGGAATTTTTTGCACAATTTTTCTCCTACTTTTTTTTATTTTCATTTTAGCATAATATATTCGTCGTATCAAGGTAGCTGAGAGTGTTTTTGCGGGCATGAGTACAATCATGACACACCCATGTGCACATGTTAAAAATGTTATTTGCCAAGAGGTTTTTTATGTCTCTTAACAAAATTTGTATAAGGTAACTCCTTAGCTTATTGGTGACAACTCCTTTTTTTAGTGGCGATAGAGAAGGCAGATAAACCGGCAAGGGCAAGTTGCATTTGTATTAAGCGAAGCTTACATTCGAACCAGTTAGGAAAGGCAAAAGTCGGGCGCAGCCGACTATATAATACCCTACACCTACCCTAGAATTATAAATTCGGGCAATAGATACATGTATATGAGAGCTATATCTTAATTTGAACCGACTTTTTTCGAAAAGATTGTTTAAAAATTGTTGTTACTACGGCCACATAAGTGCTAATGGGGCGCTACATATATATGGGGGCTATATCCAAATCTGAACCGATTTTGATGAAATCAAATATGTTAAAACCAGTAACAAAACAATCCGTGTCAAAATTTGTGCAGATCGGTTGAAATTTGTAGTTACTACGGCCATTTAAGTGCAAATCGAGCGATACATATATATGGGAGCTATATCTAAATCTGAACCGATTTTGATGAAATCTTGCAAATATGTTAAAACCAGTAACAAAACAATCCGTGTCAAAATTTGTGCAGATCGGTTGAAATTTGTAGTTACTACGGCCATTTAAGTGCAAATCGGGCGATACATATATATGGGAGTTATATCTAAATCTGAACCGATTTTGATGAAATCTTGCAAATATGTTAAAACCAGTAACAAAACAATCCATGCCAAATTTTGTGCAGATCGATCGAAAATTGTGGCTACTACGGCCATTTAAGTGCAAATCGGGCGATACATATGTATGGGAGCTATATCTAAATCTGAACCGATTTTGATGAAATCTTGCAAATATGTTAAAACCAGTAACAAAACAATCCGTGTCAAAATTTGTGCAGATCGGTTGAAATTTGTAGTTACTACGGCCATTTAAGTGCAAATAGGGCGATACAAATATATGGGAGCTATATCTAAATCTGAACCGATTTTGATGAAATCTTGCAAATATGTTAAAACCCGTAACAAAACAATCCGTGTCAAAATTTGTGCAGATCGGTTGCAATTTGTAGTTACTACGGCCATTTAAGTGCAAATCGGGCGATACATATATATGGGAGCTATATCTAAATCTGACCCGTTTTTGATGAAATCTTGCAAATATGTTAAAACCAGTCATAAAACAATCTATACAAAATTTTGTGCAGATCGGTTGAAAATTTTAGTTACTGTAGCCATTATAGTATAAATCGGGCGATACATATACATACGAGCTATATCTAAATCTGAAACGATTTTGATGAAATCTTGCAGATATGTTAAGATCAGTAACAAAACAATCCATGTCAAATTTTGTGCAGATCGGACGAAAATTGTAGCTACTACGGCTATTTAAGTGCAAATCGGGCAATACATATATATGGAAGCTATATCAAAATCTGAACCGATTTTGATGAAATCTTGCAGATATGTTAAGACCAGTAACAAAACAGTCTGTACCAAATTTTGTGCAGATCGGTTGAAAATTTTAGTTACTATAGCCATTATAGTATAAATCGGGCGATACATATATATGGGATCTATATCTAAATCTGAACCGATTTTAATGAAATTTTGCAAATATGTTAAAACCAGTAACAAAACAATCCATGCCAAATTTTGTGCAGATCGGTTGAAAATTGTAATTACTACGGCCATTTAAGTGCAAATCGGACAATACATATATATGGGAGCTATATTTAAGTCTGAACCGATTTTTACCAAAATCAATAGCTTTTGTCCTTGAGCCAAAAAAGTGACATGTGCAAAATTTCATGACGATTGGGCAACAGATACGACCTGTACCATGATTACAAGAATACATGGACTCACAGACGGACATGGCTAAATCGAATCAGAAAGTGAATCTGAGTCGTTCGGTATACTTATCAATGAATCCAGCTCTTCTGCTTCTTAGCGTTGCAAACAAATGCACAAACTTATAATACCCTGTACCACAGTGGTGGTGTAGAGAATACAAATCGTATCGATAAGGTGGAGGGTGCACATCTTCTCGCACTATCGTTATATTAGGTTAATGATAGCACTACCAGCGCCGAATCCGATGTTTCCGAAATAAGCTGAAAACCAATTGGACAAAATTGGGATGACTTATTTAAGGAAGACTTGTACTAGATGCTTTGGTTTTTCCAAATATAGAAAAAATTGACGACTATGTCAAACGAACTAAGACTGCAATAGTTGGGTCTTTCGAAGACAATTGTCTGCTATGAGAAGGAAATCAGACTCACCGCTGAAAATATTTTCATAGACGGATATGCTATCCATCCCACTCCCTCTTATAGCCTTTAAAATCTCCTAGCTCGATTTTAATAATATTTAGGCGATCACCTCTCGATGTTTTTGCGGTGCCCCTTCCAATTCTGTAAGATGACAATGTCGCTCTTGGTGTTTTTCAAATCATCCGCTAGTACGAAGCAGATGGGCATATCATTGTCCTTGATGCTTTTGCGGGGGATCATCAACATTAGAGTATTCGGTTTTTTATATATAAATTTACACTCAGAGAAATCTGTTAGTAAAAACAGCAAAATGTTTGCAGAAAGTCTGCTGAAAATGGGACAGCAGTAATTTTTTGCTAAAACAGCAAACATTTTCTGCCGTTTTCAAATGACACATTTTAAAAAATGTCACAAATATTTAAAAAAAAAATGTTATATATTATCTTATTTTTCAATTTTACAAGCAAATAACGTAAAGAGGATTTATTGATTCATTTGGCTGAAACAGTATCTCGTATCAAACTTCTCGGCACCTGAATCAAATATGATATAGACCAGGCCATATTTGGATGCACCTATGGATATGGTAGTGTAGTTATTATTAAATAGGATGTTGAATGTATCCATGGTGGTGGGTACCAAAAGTTCGGCAACACCAAATTAGTACGTTTTTGTTTTATTTTATTTTGGGCTCGACCTACACCTCTACCACTTTTTTATACCCTACATTATATGTTACATATATGATGGGGATATACTTACCATTCCATTTCTACATATCGGAACATTGATCTAAAAACCATTAAAGTAAATGCAAATGCAAATTTTCCCATGAACATTCTAGGGGAAAACTTCTCATATCAATGAGTGCTGTTCGATTCCAGTTTTTTGTGGCCGAGTCCGAACGGCGTGCCGCAGTGCAACACATCTTTGGGGAGATGTTTTTACATGGCATAGTATCAATGCTGCCAGTATTAGGAATAGATAAGCACCACCCTTACGGTGGTCTCCTATCCATTAAAGTATATATATATATTATTTGATCATCATGACATATTTTACGTCCGTAATTTCCTCGATTTCTAACCATCCGCATTTTCTCAATAGGATTTTCCTAGCCCTATAAAAATACCACAGTGCGCTCGTCGCCAAAGCTCTAAAGTCAATCATTAACTCCATCTGTCCGTACGCCGGTCTATGGAAATCATGCTAACTTCGGAAGCTTAAATTTTTGGACAAATACTTTTTACTGGTATAGGTTGGTTGGGATTGTAAACGGGCTATTTTTAGAAATAGCTCGCATATAAATCTATCTTCATCATCCAATTGGCTCAAATTTTGGATGATGTCTTGTGTGTTGGCCTTTGGCCTGTATAGTTTCCACATAAACCGATCTCCCCATTCGACTTTTTGAGCCATTATTCGCTATGGCTGGAAATTGTCATGTAATCTTTTGTTAGAACTTCTAGTATCTATGACAAATTGGTCTACAATATGATATTGCCCCCATAAAAAACTTTAATCTTCTTATGGAAAAATCGAAAGAAAAGAACAATGCGAGCCGTACACGCTGTAACTTGTTAAAGTTTTAGAACTTTAAAACATAAGTTAGCTCACTCTCTTTAAATTTTTGCCCCATGGGGAGATCAATGCCCAAAATTGAGATGACCTTGATTGACCTAGGCTTTGGAACTTGAAGTCGTAACAGAACCGTAGTTTTATCATATCCTCCGTCAACCAATGACAGGTTGAATCAATTAATACCCTTTTTTTATGAAGACATTTCCTTGGTATCAAAGTGGAATATTTTAATATGATGTACTGACCTAACTCAATATGCTACCCTTCGTTTATGCCTCAAATCCAATTGATAACAATTTGTAGGATTTATTGTATTTATTCGCCCTCTCGAATGAAAAAAAAAAACACGGAAATCGTTACATTTATGTCATGTCTTTCATATTCGTATTCGTGTAACAGGCAGATATACAAAATATCACAAAAAAACTCATACTCAAACGCATACAGGGTGGCTGATGAATATTGCTACATTTTTTTTTCGGTGTATGGAATACATTTTTCTTTTATTCATGTTAAATTAAATTATTAAATTAATTATTAAATTATTATTAATTAAATTAATTAATTAATTAATTAAATTAATTATTAAATTATTATTATTAAATAGAAAAAAAGTTATTACATTTTTTTTTGGTAGCGGCTTTCATCAGCCACCCTGTACATCGACATCAACCATTTACATGGATGGTGCTTGTTATGTATGCCAATGCTTCAATTTCGTAGGGACGAGAGCATTGATTGGCTCAGTGTGTTTGTAAGGCACGTTTTTGGGAAATGGGAATTTCCATTGCCTATTTTTAGGCTGCACTTATTGTGGGTGAAAGGGTTTAATTACTCGTATTTTCATCGATAATTCGTTTGTTATTTTTCGGGGAATTATTTATTACTGAACATGACAATATAAGATAAATGTTTATGTTGTGACAAAGGGCACTGTTTGATGTTTGATTTTTATTATACCAAAAGTATTGCTACCGATGCCCGATATTACCCTCCACAGAAGGAAATAATAATCAATTTCAATCACTATATTAATTGATCTAATAATTTTTGAATTAAAACTGCTTCAATCACGACAATGATAATAACAATCACCCGTTCTGAAGAAGTGATTGAAAAAAATTTCAATTAGAAAATATGCATATTCGATTATAAAAAATGATTACAATTTTTTAAATTTTTAATTGATCTATTAAAAAAATGATTGAAAATATTCGAAATTTTCAATTAACTTTTTCATTGATCCACTTAAGAAAAAGATTAAATTTTTTTTTGCATTTTTTTTTAATCCAGTTCGTATGGCCAGCTGCTATAGAATTGCTATAAATTTACCGAAATCTGGGATGTTTTGGCCTTTGAAATCTCCTTCTAGTTATATTCTAGGGGACGATATGTTATATGGTGCTTACGTAAAATCAATTAAAGGCTACAGTGGTGCCTTGTACGATAAGTGTACAACACACTGCTATAAAAATAACAACATAAAGAAAAGGGTTTGGATTTTAAGACCAATTTGTAATTCAAACATTTTTCGATTCAATTAAAAAAAATATTGATTCAATTAGCAATTAATTGATAACATAAAAAAAATTTCAATCACGATTGTGATTGAAAATTCTTTCAGATCCAATTAAAAAATTAATTGAATCAATTTTTTTAATTGAAAATTGCATAAATTGCAATCACGACTGTAATTGAAAATAAATCAGCCATTGAGCTAAATAATCTGATCACCTTAATTGAATGGTGGTTCGTCCCAGCCGAAGTAAACGCGCTTTTCTTGTTTGAAAATATTTTTTTCCTACATTTGTTTTAATCGCATTTTCCACCCATCATTACTTTTCACTTACAGACAATGATCATCATATATCAAACAAATAGTCGTTTTTTCTAGGAATAATAAAAACCAAATATATTATAAATCACTGCAGCAAAAACTCCAGCAATGTTAAAAACAAAAGCTGCTAAAATTCCTAGAAATGATACAAATTATGGCATTTCGTAAATATTGAATAAGGCGAAATAACCGCAATTCCAACTCAAACCAATGCTGGCCAAATTCTTTGACGTCAATTTGTGCAAAATTTCTACAAACACTAAATATCAAATGTAACAAACAAAAAACTACAAAGAAAGTTTTGCAGCTACAAATATGAGAAACTCGTTTACGTGAGACATTTAATTAATAAAAGCTATGTGGAGAGACAACAATGCGGATAAAACCTTGATAGACTTTCAGTTAAATTGGCGAAACAATGCCGCAATAAAACGGATACTGCACCTTCATAAAGCATTGAAGTTATGTAACAAAACCAGAGAAAGTAATATTTCCTTGGAATGCTATAAAAATACGCTCAAAGAAAGTGGTATAGCAAACTGTAAAGAAAACAAATTTAAAGAAGCTCTATAAAAAAATAATGTGAGCTATATTTGATTATGGATTTATTTGGCATGAATGTTGGAAGTCTTAGAAAAAGTCAGATAGCCAGTTGATTTTCTTTATTTTTAGCACTAGAAACAAATAAGAACAGACTAAAGTCGGGCAAAGACATACACCACATTGAGTACACACCCCACTGAATCGTCGAAATTGAAACTTGCTTAAATAGTTGGATGTAAGATTTGGTTGATTTCTATTGCGCTTATGAAACAAGTCGACTTAAAGAGCCCTGTTCAAATTCAGATGTGTACAGACAATCTACTCTAGTTGGAATGGTTGTAAAGAACCTGTTCCAGTTGACAACGCTGATAATATTTCTTAATCGAAATTGAAATCGCGATACGGGATAACCAGTCAAATGCTTCAAGCAACAACACACTTTTGCTGACTTTTAAATGTTTTTTTGCTATACTATTCTTTGAATAGAAAGCATTAAACAATGTTCTAAAGCCGGACAGTATCCTGCAATGAAATCTCAATAAAATGAAAAATTTTACAAATTACCATGGATAGACAGACAAATAGACGGACGGACAGACAAAAAGATGGACATCTAAAACGAATTAGAAAGTGATCCCTTGTTTGCAAAAAATTATCTAATAAATGTATAAAAACCCAAATAATGGCAATTTGAAGCATTTCTTTCCCGAATAGATCTACCTCATGGGGTTATAAACACGAGGGATAACTTTGAAAAATATTCAAATTGCATTTCAAAAAAATACAGAATTACCACAAATAAAGAAGTGCACGAATTCCCAAAAATACTTTCCATGTTTCTGGATAAAACTTTTGGGATAAAATGGTCTCTATATATTTTCGACATTTTTATTTATGTATACGGCAATATCATATAAAACCCCTAAAAGTATACTATACTTTAGGGATTTTCTTATGACCTACGTTTTTTTTATACATTTTGAGCTTTTTCTCACACACATCTTTAAACGCTATGCGAATAATCATTTTAAAAATAGTGGCCGACATTGATCAAATGAGTCAGTGACTCCCATTCACAGGTTTTTGTTCATGGCAGTAAAATTATTGGACATGGGTGCGTATGTTTACTTTTCGATAATTATGCTCTTATATGCATACATCATACGTCACCTTGTACCCTCAATCTTATATAAAAAAGTGAATTTGTGTTTGTATGTTTGTTTGTTTGTCGGTTTATTTGTTTGTTCCGTATAGACTCAAAAACGGCTGAACCGATTTTCTTAAAATTTTCACAGATTGTTTAGGTTGGTCTGGAAGGAAACATAGGCTATATAATTTTTAGAAATCGGATGGAGGCGGTCCCTCCCCCTTACCCCAACAACGCCATCCAAAACCATAAGTGGACCGATCAATATGGGGGTCAAATGAAAGCTATTGGAGACTAGAAAGCGAATATCGTATTAAAATATGGGTCCAAGTACCTAGCGGGCCTCCCCAATCCAAAAACTCCTCTAAACAGATATATTCGACGTTTATGTCAATATTGAAGAGCCATGTGTTTGGGGAACTGCCCCACCCGAAAATACAACCCTATTATATAAAAGCTATTTGATGTTTAAATTGATTGATTTTCAGGAAATTGATACTCATTTCCGCGGCAAATTGCCTGGGGTCCATCCCACCCTTAAACAGAATTTATTTACGGATCATGCCATTATGGGACTCATATTAAATGTATTTGAAAGTAGAGCACGAAGCGTATATTTACATTAAGGGCCAAGTGTCTCTCTAAACCGGAGTAAAAATTTATCCAGGAACCGAGAAGGGGCACACTTCTCACACATCAATTCAAGCCTTCGATTCAATTTAAAACTCAATGATAAGGGACTTTTTTATAGGCGAGTCCGAATGGATTGCCGCAGTACGACATCTCTTTGGGGAGAATTTTTTACATGACCATGCATGGCAAATGTCGCCTTCGCTTTAAATTTTTTCCGGTGTTGTAGCCAGGATTTGAACGCAGGCGTTCAGCGTTATAGGCGGACATAGGCTAAGGTGGCACGAATTCGATATACATATTCCGGGCGAAGTGTCCCAACCCTAAATGATATTAGAGAGTTGAAGAAGGCGCAGCGGAGCGGGCCCGGTTCGGCTAGTTTAGGTATGAAGCTGGTTATGCACCTTTTCGGTTGCAGCCAAGACATTTATGTCGCCGTTGAAAACTAGTTGTGTAGAATACAAGACGGCGACAAACATCGATTTATAATTTTGGCCGAATTTTAATCATTATGGGCTAACAAGGTACGCGTGTACTAAAGTTAATCGTTTTTATTTTACTTAATTTCATGTTGCATGGGCCTATCAAAACCTACATTTTCATTCGTAGTTCGTAAGCAAAATACTCCAAAGCCTATTATGTTGCCCTGTTACGCAAAGAAAATTTCATTTGAGCTGCGTATCTGCAAGCGAAATTTTCGTTACCAATACCGAAAATTTCGCTTGCAGGTCAATGCATTTTGTCATTGGCGAAAATTCCGCCAGAGATACATACTGCCCTTAAAAATACTTTTCGGTACATACATTACGATCAGCACAAAAATTCGGAATGCTATAAAATGTTTGTTTTCAGCAACCCGCATGTTCACTATAGACTAATGTTAACCTTTTTTAAAATCTTTAATGGTAAAAAATATGATGATGGGCCAGTGAAATTGAATCCTCAGCCACTGTGCTGCGGTGGCTTCCACCTTCATGGAAGAACGTCCGATTATAGATTGAAGCTTATGCATAGATGAAGCTTCCCCCAAGGAACCGATTGTACGAACAGGAATGTCGAAATTTAATGAACACAATATTGGCGTGTATGAGAAAATCGAGATGTTTAGGAGTCAGAATGATTTTCGGAAGTTGTAACCAAATATTCAACTGAAAACCAAACGCTTTTATATAGGCATATCCTACTACATAAAAGGAAATCTGATAACAGATAAAGGTGGTGGGAGTAGGATATGCAAATTCGTCCATGAACATTAAGGAACATGGGCAAACTTCTCACATATCAATGAGTGCTGTCCGGTTCAAGTTTAAGCTGAATGATAAGGGGCCTCCTTTTTATAGCCGAGTCTGAAAGACGTACCGCAGTGCGACACATGGCATAGCACCTAACATGGCATAGCACCTAACAAAAGTCGCATTAGGAGAGGATAACCACTGGTATTCTCGCTAGGATTGGAATCCAGAAGTTGAGCGTCATAGTCAGACATGGTAACCTCTGCGCGACGGTGGCTTCCTATGCAGTAGAATTTTGAAATAAATTTCCCAGCTACTGGTATCTGATAGTGGCAACGAAGAAGATACCCTACCAATACTTTATGTATACCTTCAAGTCATAATGAGGTCAGCTTAGCAGTATCCCTGAACCGAAGAACGATAAGGCATTAGGAGCCGATGGGTTGTTAGCTGCCTTATTTTAGTCCATTGGAAAAACGCTGTAGAGGCGAGACGATGAATTAGCTCGTCTGCGTCATCCGGAAAGAATAAACTTCCTTATGCAAAAAGGAAAGAAAAATATAATGGGGTACACCCCTTTATATTTAAGCGAATCAATATATTCAGGAGTCAGAATAGAGTCAGTAAATTTTATTTAACCCTCCGGCGAGTGAGAAGGGACATTGTTCATTGATGTCTAAAAAATTAAAATAAAATCGTTTTCATATAAAATTCCATACAAAGAGTACAAGGTCCCTATGGACCTTGCACTTCGGCAACGAATGTCTCAACCGTCGGAGGGTTAAGATGTAGATGAGGCACACCCTCCTGCGGAGAAAAACATTGGTATCTGGTTATAAATGCAGGTTGTGTGCTTAGGAGATGGAAATAACATTTTTCTCAGCTATTGGCGAAAACTGGACTTTATAGGGCGCACCCCCTTTGACGTCCGCAGTCCGTTTTTTGGGGCAAAGACTCTTGCGCCTCCATAGGGGCTAAACTCTCAGGCAATATAGGTATAAATCGAAAGATATTGTCGAATAAATTACGAATATACAGAAACATGTCTAAAAATTAGATTGGGAAGGACCTTACGGGTCTTGAGAATTATTAACACAGGAAGCATAGAAAATATGAGTATCAAATGAAAGGTACGAAGGAGTAGATTACCCCTATGGGCATCTATAGGGGCTAAACCCTAAGTCCCTCCAACCTAGGCAATATGGGTATCAAATGAAAGGTATTGCCGAGTAAATTACGAATATACAAAAACATGTCTAAAAATTGGTTTGGGAAGGACATACGGGGTCTTGGGAATTGTTAACCCAGACAACTGGAAATATGGGTATGGGTTTATGAAAGGTACAAAGGAGTAGAATACTATGGATATGCACTCAAAATAAATTAATCTCTAAAAGAAAGATTTTTTGTTTTGTTCGCATATCTGTCGTAATCTACTCCTTAGTTCTTTTTATTTTATACCTATTTTTCCTATGTTAACAAGATGCAAAATTCTAAAGACCCCGTAGTTCCTTTCCGGGTCTAATTTTTAGGCATGTTTTTGCATCCTAATCTACTCAACAATACCTTTCAATAGATATCCACAATGTCTAGGTTGGACCACTTCCCCCAAGGTGGATTTTTGGCCCTTAGGGGGGCCCGGAGTCTTTGCCCCAAAAACTGGCTTCTAATTCGTGTTCCTGAGGTCAACCGCCAGGTGGGCCCTATAAAATTCAGTTTTACCGAGGGTGGGCAGCATAGCAGTAACCCGCCTGAAATACAGCAAGGCAGATGAATTTCATTAGACATATGCATCAGCTTCCCTGAGCATTCCCGCTAGAAAAACGCATACCTGAAAATTAGAACCTCAGCGTACCTGTCCGGAAAACCAGGTTCATCCTCCTGCAGAAAAAAAATTAATCTGGTATAAGATACAGATAGTCTGCTAAGGATATGAAAACAATATTTTGTCCAGCTGCTGGTATCTGATAGTGGCGGCAACAATTATACGCTAGTATACGGTATATATATTATGAACCTCCCTTGTCACAACGTTAAGGCCTGTCGTCCTATAATAATAGCGTCGTCGTTTTGACGAAGGATGACTGCCCAGGGCTAAAAATATTTTTTTTCTTTTTAATTTTGTATTTTTTCAACACTTATTTTTGAGCGTATCTCTGTCTACCCAAATGAAAATAACGAAAACATCATTCGATATTTTTCCCATTCTAAACAGAATAATGAATCACATAAACAAACTTACCGGTATTTTTCATGATGATAGCTTGATGGTTATTAAATGATGGCAAATTGTTTGGGAATTTTTTCATTGTGGTTTTTGTTGTTCTTTTGTAGTATTGCAAAAGTTTCCAAAAAATATATATAATCACAGAGAAAATAGATTCCAAATATAGCTACAAAGGACACGCCAAAGCCACATAATTTATACCGAAATAATAACCTTCATGAACTTTTTTAAATTTTTTCTTAACAAACAAAGGAAACACGCGCCTATAGGACAATAACCCAAGTTCTTTTACACTAAATTTATAAAATAATCAAATTTTGATTTATGACCTTTCAAATGCGTGGCCGAAAACTTTTTTGAATGTGGGAGGATTCCCACTATTAGGAGCCACCAAAAAGTTTAATACACGACAATACCTCCTTCAGCAGATTTGTCAATTCAATATTCATAACATTTTTGGATTATTTTCGCGTGAGAAATTTCATTTGTTTGACGGTTGTTTTATTTCGCATTTTAATCCTTGAAAAGGCTGTTCCATCGATTCGTAATAATTTGTCAATTGGCATTAGCGCGATACCAATAAACACAAAACAATTATGGCCAAGAAATGAACACTAACACGGCAATATAATAAGAAATAAATAATGAAATTGTCAATTTCCATATGATTTTTATATTTTTTTTTTCGAAAAGTTTCTCCTGGGTAAAATGTTTTTTGGAAGTTCTTTTAATGAAATTAATTTTCTTTACTAATTGAAATCACTTGCTTTCGATTGGCCATTTGAAAATTTATTGAATTTAGACTTCCCAATTGATCACCAAATTGCTTGCAAACAACAATTTGGTTGTTCTATGTATTCCCAAAATCTTTACGGGTGATTGCATGTTTTCGGCATGCAGCTTTGTGTTTGGGGGAACATTTCCTAATTCCAAAAATCTGAACATAACAACATTGTCAAATTTTGATAGAACACTCAATAGTTGCTCAATAAAAATTTGTACTCAGAGACGTGAAAAGGAAGAAGGGTAAAATTTTCAGAAAATTCTTTTTAAAAACAAAAATTGTATTCAAATCTTTCTGGTCAAGTATTATCGGGTCATAGATTATATGGCGACAGAGTGTCCGGTCACAGATGATCTGGTCATCGGCAATTTGATCACAAATATTCTGGTTGCAGATGACCTGGTCACAGATTAACTAGTTACGACAACTTTGGTCGTAACAGATGATCTGGTCAGAGATGATCTGGTCAGAGATGATCTGGTCAGAGATGATCTGGTCAGAGATGATCTGGTCAGAGATGATCTGGTCACAGATGATCTGGTCACAAATGATTTGGTCACAGATGATCTGGTCACAGATGATCTGGTCACAGATGATCTGGTCACAGATGATCTGGTCACAGATGATCTGGTCACAGATGATCTGGTCACAGATGATCTGGTCACAGATGATCTGGTCACAGATGATCTGGTCACAGATGATCTGGTCACAGATGATCTGGTCACATATGATCTGGTCACAGATGATCTGGTCACAGATGATCTGGTCATATATAATCTGGTCACAGATGATCTGGTCATTGATAATCTGGTCACAGATGATCTGGTCACAGATGATATGATCACAGATGATATGGTCACAGATAATCCGGTCATAGATAATCTGGTCACAGATGATCTGGTCACAGATGATCTGGTCACAGATGATCTGGTCACAGATTTGCCGGTGATATTTTGCCAGCTCTAGATCTGGTCACGGATGATCTCGTCACTGATGATCTGGTCACGCATGATCTGGTCACAGAACAATGTGGGACTCAAATGAAAAGTGTGTGAAAATATGATACGAGTCTTATATCAAAATTTGGTACCACGTATCATAGGACCATCTCTCCCCAAAAAAATTCGTCAAATTCGAAAAATGGTCTGATCGTAGTAACCTCGGTTACTAGCCGCTTCACTCGAAGACCTAAGATCCATTGTGTTTACCCTAAAAAAAGTAGAAAAGACGAATATGGAGAAAAAAATAGATTAACATACACCACAGAACGATACAAGACTTCAATAATGACAGAAAACGAAATTGAACGATTTTTGTTTTTTATCATTCTCACTTTCGAGTGTATGATCCATTCAGCTAATTCAGACCTCTACAGAATTTAAGAATAACATAAAAGCTAACAGGCTATAGAGAGTCCAGGTTCGGAAGAGGTGTTTACCCATTATCCTGTGTCTTCTCCTCGCAATTGCGGGGCAGTGACACAACAGGTGCTCGACCGTCTCTAACTCATCCTCGTCATCGCACATCCTGTAATGTCCGCCTCTCCCTGCACCCAGCGAGAATTTAAATACCTGACGTTGCAATGATCAGTCAGGACTCCTATTAGCATTCCGAAGACAAACTTTCTCGGCCAACTTTCTAAGCGAGGTCGTCTTTCGCGAAATACTCTGCCACAGGGCCTTTAACACCCTACAACCTACAGCATTAGCCCTCGACTTGTTCGCGCAGTCGTCGTAGAAGGCATCCATTCTACCTAGAAGATCGCCAGCTCGTCCGCCGCTTCATTCCACTCCATACCTTGATGACCTGGTACCCAGCAAAGCTTGATAGCCTTTCCCAAGGTTGGAAGAAACTCTTTGCGTCTTCTATGCAGTTTCGAACTTACGCGGTCCGACGCCAAAGCCTTCAGCGCCGCCTGACTGTCCACGTTTATCACGACGGTCTGATTGGGCCCCTGCGCCCGCAGCAACATCGTCTCCAGTGCCTTCAGGATCGCGAAAACCTCCGCCTGGAAGGCCTGTATCGGAACATATTTCGATACAGGTGCTGTGGGTTCATATATGATGCATTTCCACAGAATTATAACGAAAAGTGGTTAACATATATACCCGAGGTGGTGGGTATCTAAAATTCGGCCCGGCCGAACTTAATGCCTTTTTGCTTGTTAATTGAATTCAGAACCAAATGCTTCTGGTGGCTTGTAAACAACAGCATGTAGGTGTAATTTTGACTAGTTTGGAAATATACCACTTCGTGACTGCTAACCTGTATATATTCATCATAATTAGTACAGGGTTGATTCAGACAGGATGTGTAGGATTTTTAATTTTTTATATTGGAACAGTATTTATAGGACGTTTAATATATTTTTATGCCCAAAACTTTATGTTACTTTAAAGTAGGTTTATTTGTGTGTATGGTGATAAAGCCTTAAAAGGAAGACAGTGTCAAAATTGGTTTTGCAAATTCCGTTCTGGAGATTTTTCGCTTAAAGTTCAGGTCGGCCAAATGAAGTTGATGATGACCAAATCAAAGCATTAATCGAATTGGATCGTCATGTAACTGAGCGTGAGATAGGAGAGAAGTTAAATATACCAAAATCAACCGTTCATTATCACATAAAAAGTCTTGGAATGGTGAAAAATCTTGATATTTGGGTACCACATGTATTGAAAGAAATTCATTTAACAAACCGAATCAACGCTTGTGATATGCACCTTAAACGCAATGAATTCGATCCGCTTTTAAAACGAATCATAACTGGAGATGAACAACGTTAGTCGAAAACGATCATGGTCCAAGCATGGTGAACCAGCACAAACCACTTCAAAGGCTGATATCCACCAAAAGAAGGTTATGCTGTCTGTTTGGTGGGATTGGAAGGGTGTGGTATATTTTGAGCTGCTTCCAAGGAACCAAACGATTAATTCGGATGTTTACTGTCAACAATTGGACAAATTGAATACAGCCATCAAGGAGAAGCGACCAGAATTGGTCAATCGTAAAGGTGTCATATTCCACCAGGACAACGCTAGACCTCACACATCTTTGGTCACTCGCCAAAAACTAAGTGAGCTTGGCTGGGAACTTTTGATGCATCCACCATATAGCCCTGACCTTGCACCATCAGACTACCATTTATTTCGATCTTTGCAGAACTCCTTAAATGGTAAAACTTTCGGCAATGATGAGGCTATAAAATCGCACTTGGTTCAGTTTTTTGCAGATAATGGCCAGAAATTCTATGAGCGTGGAATACTAAATTTGCCAGGTAGATGGCAAAATGTTATCGAACAAAATGACAATTATATATTTGATTAAAGTTCATTCTAAGTTTTATTAAAAATGCATTTACTTTCTTCTAAAAAATCCGCAATTACTTTTTGGGCAACCAATAGTTTAGATGTTACAAAACTTTTTCTTTGAGGTAACGTTTTTTTTTTGTAATTTTTTTCTACGTTCCTGATGTTATTAAAATGTTTATAAAGGGTGATTTTTTTGAGGTTAGGATTTTCATGCATTAGTATTTGACAGATCACGTGGGATTTCAGACATGGTGTCAAAGAGAAAGATGCTCAGTATGCTTTGACATTTCATCATGAATAGACTTACTAACGAGCAACGCTTGCAAATCATTTTCAGTGAATGGGCCCTAGAAAAGTTGGCAGAAAATCCGCTTTTTTATCGACAAATTTTGTTCAGCGATGAGGCTCATTTCTGGTTGAACGGCTACGTAAATAAGCAAAATTGCCGCATTTGGAGTGAAGAGCAACCAGAAGCCGTTCAAGAACTGCCCATGCATCCCGAAAAATGCACTGTTTGGTGTGGTTTGTACGCTGGTGGAATCATTGGACCGTATTTTTTCAAAGATGCTGTTGGACGCAACGTTACGGTGAATGAACACATTTCGAACCGAACACTGATTTTGGTAATAAAATTCAATGATTTGCAAGCGTTGCTCGTTAGTAAGTCTATTCATGATGAAATGTCAAAGCATACTGAGCATCTTTCTCTTTGACACCATGTCTGAAATCCCACGCGATCTGTCAAATACTAATGCATGAAAATCCTAACCTCAAAAAAATCACCCTTTACAACTTATACTTGTTATACATCCATCATAAATAAATTCACTTCATTTACACATTTCCATATATGAATATAGGTAGGAATGTGTCTTAATGCTGTACATACTTTCACATTCATATTCCTAGAAATTAAAAATAGTTTTAAACATTTACGTTTTTCCGGGTGCAATATGTCATAATTTGTTGCTGTTGTTTTTGTTGTTGTTGCTGCTGCAGCTGTTGTAGTTGTAGCGGCATTTTCAAAAAGTTCAATGCATTCTTGTTGGCTCCAAAACACGCACATCGTTCTTTGTCTTTGGTAGAATATTTTTTTTTTCACTCATTTGGCCTTACCTGTATCCTCTTTATGGCATATTTTACAGTGCCCATATATCGTTACTAAGTTCGTTACTAAAGAAGCAACTAAATGCAAACTAATAGTTTACGTGGATATGGGTCTCTAGATATGATATAAAAATAGATGACTACGTGCATTTACAAAAGGGCAATGATTTGCATAAAGAATGAAAGGAGGTAAAAAGGGTCTGTGACGTCTAATATCTGGAAGTAGATTTTTGGATATAAACTTTAATGTGTTAGTCACTTAGCAATTTTTCTTATTAAAAATGTTTTTATAAAAATCCACCAACTAATGGAAGTTTGTCAAAATTGAGATTCCAATCTAGGATTCCATTGCAGGATATTGTCCGGCTTTAGACCATTCATGATTTGCATACAACTTATCAAAATGATATTTTCATACAATTTCTGCCAAAATTTCATTTTCATGAAAAAAAAAATTGATAATAAAAATTTAATTTTCATAAAAAATTTTTCAAAATTACATTTCACCGAAAAATTTTTCAAAATTAGTTTTTCAAAAAATTTTGTCGAAATTTAAAAATTTGATATTAAAACAAGAAAAAAGGCGTTAAGTTCGGCCAGGCCGAACTTTGGATACCCACCACCTCGGGTATATATATAAACCACCTTTCGTCAAATACGGGCAAAAATGCATACCTTATGACCCCTAGCAGCTATATAGAAATATGTTCCGATTTGGCCCAAATACTAATAAGTATAAGTTGTTCAACTGTGTAAAACAAAATTTTGCTCTTTTTAGTAGCTATATCTTAAAATAGACCGCTCTGAACCATAAACGACACGGACGTCGAAAAGCCTAACATACGTCACTGTGTCAAATTTCAGTGAAATCGGATTATAAAAGCGCCTTTTATTGGGCCAAGGCATTTCATCGAGATAAGGGTCTATATGGCAGCTATATCCAAATCTGGACCGATTTCGACCAAGTTGCAGATACATGTCGAAGAACCTATCACAACTCACTGTCCCAAATTTCGGCGAAATCGGACAATAAATGCGCCTTTTATGGCCCCAAAACCTTAAATCAAGTGATCGGTCTATATTGCAGCTATATCCAAAACTGGACCGATCTCGGCCAAATTGGCGAAGGATGTCGAAAGGCCTAAGACAACTCACTGTCCCAAATTTCAGCAAAATCGGATTATAAATGTGGCTTTAATGGGTCTAAGACCCTAAATCGGTGGATCGGTCTATATGGCAGCTATATCCAAAACTGGACAGATCTGAGCAAAATTGACAAAAGATGTCGAAGGGCCTAAGACAACTCACTGTCCCAAATTTTGGCGACATCGGACAATAAATGCGATTTTTATGGGCTCAAAACTTTAAATCGAGAGATCGGTCTATATGGCAGCTATATCCAAAACTGGACCGATCTGGGCCAAATCGGCGAAGGATGTCGAAGGGCCTCAGATAACTCATTGTCCCAAATTTCAGCAAAATCGGATAATAAATGTGGCTTTTATGGGTCTAAGACCCTAAATCAGGGGATCGGTCTATATGGCAGCTATATCCAAAACTGGACCGATCTGGGCCAAATTGGCGAAGGATATCGATGGGCCTAAGACAACTCACTGTCCCAAATTTCAGAAAAATCGGATAATAAATGTGGCTTTTATGGGTCTAAGACCCTAAATCGGTGGATCAGTCTATATGGCAGCTATATCCAAAACTGAACCGATCTGAGCCAAATTGGCGAAGGATATCGAAAGGCTTAAGACAACTCACTGTCCCAAATTTTAGCAAAATCGGATAATAAATATATCTCGATATAGTCCGAATTGGCCCATCTTCGAACTTAACCTGCTTATGGACAAAAAAAGATTCTGTGCAAAGTTTCAGCTCAATATCTCAATTTTTGAAGACTGTAGCGTGATTTCAACAGACAGACGGACAGACGGACATGTCTAGATCGTCTTAGATTTTTACGCTGATCAAGAATATATATACTTTATAGGGTCGGAAATGGATATTTCGATGTGTTGCAAACGGAATGACAAAATGAATATAACCCCATCCTTCGGTGGTGGGTATAAAAAAAAGATCATTTGATGAATCATTAAAAACTAGCTGAATCGGTCCCGCTTCGCTGCACCTTCTTTTACTTCATATGGAACAAAATAATTCTTTGAATATTTATTTTCGATTAAAGAGCTTGTAGTGAAATATCTTGCTACGAAAATAGTGCATGCATATCGCTTGACTAACAGTATAACCATGCAAATATAAATTTTGCCCATGAACATTCCACTAAGGAACAGGGGCAAACAGTATAACCATATATTTGCCTTTATCTGAATCCCATTTGATCTTTATTGGAATATTAGTTTTACTCGGAGGATTTAATGTCATTTAAGTTTGGATGTTAGATGTACTCCAATCTTAAAATACTTTCCCGATATTCTCATGTTGTCTGATTTTGTGGTGTTTTCGTGGGAGAGGTTGTCCCCCAGATACTTGGCCCTGAAAAATATCAGCATCGTGGTCTTCTCTCAAATACCATTTATTTAAACCCTATATTGCCACTGGCTTAAGAGAAGTTTACAGGATGAGGCGTCCCCCAAACACATGGCACATAGGTTATCAAATTCGTTTTCTAATCTCAGATACCTTTCATTTGAGCCAGATATTGGCATGGTCGAAAAATGTTTTCCCTTTGTGGGTGTTTTGAGAAAGGGGTGATGCCCTAAATAAATTGTCCTACATTTGGATTTAAAATTCATATTCTACTCCCAAATACCTTTTTCTGAGCCCCTTATTGTGATGGTCAGTAAATAATTGTTGTTTGTGGGGTATTTTGGGAAAGGGGATAGACCCCCAGAAAATTTGTCCCGAATGTGGGTATCAATTTCGTGCTCTACTCCCCAATACCTTTCATTTGAGACCCACATTGACATGGTCGGTAAATATGCCCAATTTAGGGGTGTTTTTGGGGAGCCATTTAGCCGTGAAAATATATCTGCATCTCTATTCTCATATATCGATACATCATTTATTTAAACCCCATATTGCCATTGGCCCCAAAATTGGATATCAAATTCGTTTTTTGTTCTCAAATATCTCTGGCGGTTTGGTATCGAGCTCTACTGTCTTGAAGACCCAAATTGTCTTGGCGAGCTCTACTCTACTCTACTCTACTCTACTCTACTCTACTCTACTCTACTCTACTCTACTCTACTCTACTCTACTCTACTCTACTCTACTCTACTCTACTCTACTCTACTCTACTCTACTCTACTCTACTCTACTCTACTCTACTCTACTCTACTCTACTCTACTCTACTCTACTCTACTCTACTCTACTCTACTCTACTCTACTCTACTCTACTCTACTCTACTCTACTCTACTCTACTCTACTCTACTCTACTCTACTCTACTCTACTCTACTCTACTCTACTCTACTCTACTCTACTCTACTCTACTCTACTCTACTCTACTCTACTCTACTCTACTCTACTCTACTCTACTCTACTCTACTCTACTCTACTCTACTCTACTCTACTCTACTCTACTCTACTCTACTCTACTCTACTCTACTCTACTCTACTCTACTCTACTCTACTCTACTCTACTCTACTCTACTCTACTCTACTCTACTCTACTCTACTCCTCCTACCGCCTATGACACTAATTGCTAATCCTGACAACATGGGAACATTTTTTGAAGCTTATTTCCTTACAAATATTGACTTCTTTTTCAGTTAAGTTAAGTAAGTTAAGCTTTTCTAGGAAAATGTGTCATTAGCAGCACTCAAACTGGAATTGGAGTGGACTCATTTGCATTTGTTTTATACCATTTGGTAGCTATCGTTTCTCTGAGGTTGGCATGGCCGCCTATGATACCGGAGGTTTGGATTCACATCCGGTTGGTTCAGCGATGGTTATCCTCGCTCTAATGCCGATGACTATCCTCTCACTAATGCTGGCGAGGTATTTAGCCATGTTAAAACCACTTAAGATTGACCTTAAAAATGAATCAGACAGCGCTCATAGATATGAGAGATGTATACCCTCTCTACTCCCAAATGCCTTTCATTTGAGTCCCATATTGCATCTATCGGTTTGCACGCACGGACCATATTTGGCTATAGCTGCCATATAGACCGATTTCCCGATATAGAGTATTGAGCCCATAAAAGGAGAATTTTTCATCCGATTTGGATGAAATTTGAAACAGTGAATTATGGTAACCCTCTAAACCCTTTTTTTGGAATATCGTCAAGATCAAGATAAATACCCAAGAAAGGTATTTATTGGGTATTTACCCGGTAGAAACTCATCCCTATCGATGAGGCGTTGCACCGTTTCTTTAGCATAAATTTCGGTATCAGATAGATACATGTAAGGAAATGTAAGAAAATGTAGTTGGTTTAATTCATCTTCGTGTTTTGGCACGGAGGTAGGGTGCTCATGCTCCTTCAGGTATAAAAAAATTATATTACTATTTGACCGTCAAGGTCCTGAAAAATTCATCGAAATTAGATTTTCATACTATATTTCTTCTAAATTCGATGGTCATCTCCATTTTTCTTGAAGTTTGATTTTCTTTGAAAGTTTTCTTTATATTTTTTTATTTTCATAGAAAATTGTTATTTTGTTTAATGTTTATCGAAATTTTTTGGAGTTTTTTCAAACTCCATCAAGGTTTTACTTTCATAAAAATTGTGTAATTTGATTTTTACGCACTCTACACAAACGCAAAATTAAGTCCCACTCAAATGAGTGTTTCTCACTTACAAGACAAGTTTACCTCTTGCTTGGGAAGGGCTCCCAACAAGCGATCATTGAACTAAATCTAAACTTTTTAAACTTTTGCTTTTTTTTCAAGGGAATTCATATACCTTATGTTTCATTTCAAGATAGCCCGAATCTTGATGTTAGTTTTTTTTTATCAAAAATATTATAATTGGCTATCATTCCCTTTTGGGGAATGTTTGGCCCACCAAAAGTTGTAGGGCATATGTAAACGCGCAAAAATGAATTTGCTTGATCGATATACAAAATTCCATTGTATTGCAGTTTACTCCACAACTACGAACAACTTTGTACATATCTGCCAAAGTCTTTTTTAACGCGACTGCTTACCAACGTCATTCCGGCAACAACGTCGTTCCTAACAACGTAAATAGCCGGTAAGTTCAAAACAACAAAAATACAATACCAAGTAACACAAGAAACATTAGATGAAAACGAACTTGTGATATCACGTAATTTTAGTGAAAAAAACAAATTAAAATTTGTAAATAATAAATTTGGGAATTTAGTTAAATTCTTTCTTTAAATTTGGTATAAATTTTATTTCTATAGAAAATTGTGTCTCCTTTTGTCAAAATTTTGTCAAGTTTTTACTTTTAAAGAAAATTTTATCATTTAACTGAAAATTTTATCAAAATTTTGTTAAAATTTATTTTTTTTTTCTAATTTTGTTTCTTTGCAAACTTTTATTTCAATAGAAAATTGTGTCAGAATTTCATTTCTAAAAAAGTTTTTGTCAAAATTTTATTTCTATAGCAAACTTTGTCAAAGTTTGATTTTAAATAGAACATTTT
Source organism: Stomoxys calcitrans (assembly GCF_963082655.1). NCBI lineage: Eukaryota > Metazoa > Arthropoda > Insecta > Diptera > Muscidae > Stomoxys > Stomoxys calcitrans. Next base: position 145,892,530 of record NC_081555.1, on the reverse strand, counting down.
TTCAAAATTGTGTTTCTAAAGAAAATTTAGTCAAAATCAAATTTTTTAGATAATTTTGTCAACTTTTATTGTTATAGAAAATTTTTTCAAATTTTTATTTTGCCAAAAAAAAATTTACAGAAAATTTTGTCTAAATTTAAGTTTTATAGAAAACTAGCCGAACCGGGCCCGCTACGCTGCGCCTTCTTTAACTGTCTTATATCAGAATGCGAAATCGAATTTGTGCCATTGTAAACTATGACGCTGAACTCGTTCGAATCCTGGCGATATTTGCGGGGTACAATGCCATGCATGGTCATTTAAAACATTTTCTCCAAAGAGGTGCCTCACTGCGGGACGCTGTTCGGACTCGGCTATAAAAAAAGGTCCCTTATCATTGAGTTTAAACATGAATTGGAAAGCACTCATTGATGCCCCTGCTCGGTTCCTGGTATTATTAAAAAGTAGGGTAGTAAGAAGTGATTTTTAGGGAATGGCTGGCACCTCAGGCATTTCGATTCGAATATGGATATTAAATTCGTGCTGCACTTCGAAATCCCTTTAATTTGAGTCCCATATTGCCATGGTCGGTAAATATGAACCGTTTGGAGGGTATTTTTAGGCTGGGGCGACCACCGGCACTTTGCACTGAAAATATATATCAAATTCGTTCTTTATCCCCAACGGAAATGAAGTTCAGTTTAGGGGGTACTTTAGAGCGTACCTCTTGGCTCCAAAATTAAATACCAAATTGGTTTTCTACTCTCAAATACCTTTCATTTGAGTCCCATATTGTCATAATGGGTCAAATAACCCATTTGACGTATCTTTAGGAGGAAAAGCGCCACCTAGACTTGAACGCAAATTTTTATGTCATATTCGTAATCTTCTCCCTAGTACCTTTAATTTGAGTCCCATATAGCCATGGTCGGCTAATATCCCCATTTGGGGGTATTTGGGAGTGGGCGACCTCTGATTAGTTGGGACTAATAATTTATGCCATATTTGCAATCTACTGCCTAATACTTTTCATTTGAGTCCCATATTGACATGAACTTAGAATATATCTGTTTAAAGGAGTTTTGGGGTTGGGGGGTTCCAAATTTTAATACCATATGCCCATCGGACCACTTTCGGATATGGGTGGCGTTTTTGGGGTAAGGGTTAGGATCCGCCTCCAACCGATATCTAAAAATGATAAAGCCTATGTTGCCTTCCAGACACATTACACAATCTGCAAACATTTTAAGAAAATTGGTTCAACCAATTATCATGTTTTCATAATGGGTCTATTGGCGTTTTTGAGGGGTGGCTTAATCCCTTATACTTCAATCTGATTTTTTATGCCAGATTCGAAATCTACTCCCGACTACCTTGCATTTGAGCCCCGTATTAAAACGAACGTCCAATATTTCTGTTTGGGGGAGTTTTAGGGTTGGGGAGGCCCGATTGGAACTTACACTCAAATTTCAATACCATATTCGTATTCTTCTCTCCAATACCTTTCATTTGATACCTATATTGCCTCGATCGGTCCACTTTTGATTTTGGGTTGTGTTTTTGTCATAAGCCGGAGGGTCCGTCCTCGTCCGATATCGAAAAATTATATAGCCTATGTTTCCTTCCAGACCAACCTACACAATATGCAAAAATTGGTCCTGCCGTTTTTCAGTCTACATGGAACAAACAAACCGAGTCCCATATGTCCGTGTTTGTCTAATGTGTCCATTTTGGTTGTTTTTGTGGGGGTGGGGTGTCCCTTTATACTTCGACATGAATTTGTATCCTAGATTCGTTATCGTTTCCCGCAAACTTTTCATTTGATACCCATATTGTCCTTATCGGTCCACTCTGGATTTTGGGTGGTGTTTTTGGGGTAACGGGGGAGGGTCCGCCCCCTTTCGTTATCAACAAATTATAACGACTATTCCTATTTCGGGCTACCCGATAGGAACTTAGACTCAAATTTCAATACCATATTCGTATTCTTATCTCCAATACCTTTCATTTGATACCTATATTGCCTCGATCGGTCCCTTTTTGATTTTGGGTTGTGTTTTTGTCATAAGCGGGAGGGTCCGTCCTCGCCCGATATCGAAAAATTATATAGCCTATGTTTCCTTCCAGACCAACCTACACAATATGCGAAAACTGGTTCTGCCGTTTTTCAGACTATATAGAACAAACAAACCGAGTCCCATATATCCGTGTTTGTCTAATGTGTCCATTTTGGTCGTTTTTGTGGGGGTGGGGTGTCCCTCTATACTTCGACATGAATTTGTATCCCAGATTCGTTATCTATTCCCGCATACTTTTCATTTGATACCCATATTGTCCTTATCGGTCCACTTTTGATTTTGGTTGGTGTTTTTAGGTTAACGGGGGAGGGTCCGCCCTTTTCCGTTATCAAGAAATTATAACGGCCATTCCTACTTCGTGACCATATTCGTAATCTGCTCCCGAATACCTTTCATTTGAGTCCCATATTGTCATGATCGACAAATAAACCTATTTTAAGGGGTTTTGGGGCTGGGGTGGCCCCCCAGGTGTTTGAACCCAACTTTTATTATGAAATTCGTACACTACTCTTGAATACCTTTCATTTGAATCCCATATTGTGCCGATCGGTCCACTTTTATTTTTGGGTAGTACTTTTGGGGTAAGGGGGAGGGTCCGCCCCCCTCCCGATATCAAAAAATTATATAGCCTATGTTTCCTTCCAGACCAACCAACACAATATGTGAAAATTTCAAGGTAATCGGTATAGCCACAACATCGGTACAAACACAAATTGAATTTTATATATAAGATTTTTCAAAAATTTTATTTTTATAGACAACTATCAAAAATTTTTCATAGCAATTTTTGTCAAAATTTTATTCTATGGAGAATTTTTATTTATTTCTATAAAAAACAGTGTATCAACATAAATTTTTTTTTAATATTTTGTTATATTTCAAATTAAAAAAAAATTTGATTTCGACCCCATCTAATATTCACCTGCATATAAATAAACATTCGTTGCTAAATGACGACAACAATGTGAACTGAACACCGAAAAAGAGACGTCAGTTACACACATGGCAACCTCAATAACAGGCCATCAATCCATGCAAACAAAGGCCATGCACACAGGCATGCAAACTGAGGCAATTCGATGCAGTCTGGCTGCCAAGGAGTCAAGAGTTCCTTGACGTTATCCTTGCATAGTGTTTATTTGCTTCTAAACATTTCTTAAGTATACTCGCAATACCAACGGGGATTTCTTTTTATTCTGGCTTGCACTAAGGACTAAGAAAAAGGAGAGTTAGAGTGAGTGAGTGAGTTAGTGAGTCATACTGTCATTGTTCATGGAACAATTGCCATTTTGATTTAATTGAATAATTGGGTGCAAGCAATTTATTTAGACGAGTATACAAAAACCAGCTGTATGTCTTTATAAAGCTTAGGACATCTATATGTGCATACATAATACAATATTATTGTGATTGTTTTTTTTTGTTCTATTGTCTTACTTTGCATAAGGAATCTAATATTTGCGTCTGTGTATTTTTCTAATTTTTTATGTTTACGTTTTTTTCTTTCAGAGCATTGACTTGTTGCGTGCATATTTTTTTCTCTAAGGATTTGAATTGTTTTCAAATTTAACTTTCTGTCTGGCATGGTAATTGATATCCTTCTCACCATCGCCCGAAACGCCACAAAAGGACATTTGCCTTAGTTCATATCATCATATCGAAAGAAAAAAAGAGGCTACAACATTAGACAACTGCTGCGACCAATACATTGACAATAACCATTTTGTGGAAATTTTTGTGGATTTTTGTTATCATATCATCTCGAGACATTCACCCTCACCATGGGTCGTAAAATTACAGTAGCCGTTTCAACCTTAAACCAATGGGCCTTAGATTTTGAAGGTAATTTGGCACGTATCCTGCAATCAATTATGGAAGCCAAAGATATGGGGGCATCATATCGCACCGGTCCTGAACTGGAAGTAAGGTAAGTGGAAATGAATGCGGAAATTTATAACCTTAACATTTATGGGTGGAGAAAGTATGTTTTTTGCCTTTGGGGCTAACTATGGAAAAAAAAGGACAATTACGAAAGCAAACATCATTTGGGAAATTCAAAGGTATGAAGGATTTGGATTAAAGGTATGAAGGATATGAAAATTTTTAAAATATTCAGAAAAGGAAATCCGGCGGAAACCATGGACAGGGAAACAAGAAAAATTAATGGAAAATTCTGGTCTGGTTAAGTAGGATGATGTTAGTACAGGATAGCTGACACGGAGTGTTACGAATTCAAAAGGCCAAATTTTTTTTGTATTGATTCATAGCACAAAAATGTGATAAATTAATCTAAATATCAGAGTCAATTCACTTTTGCTCGATATGACCACCTTTTTGCTTTGACTATTGCCCTGAGTCGTAAAAAAGCTTGTTATAAGCGGCAAGAGTGGAATCTGCCGTTATTTTGGTCAAATCCCTTAGAATGGCTTTCTTCAGCGTTTCCATACTGCCATATTTTTATACCCTCCACCATAGGATGGGGCTATACTAATTTCGTCATGCTGTTTGTAACTACTTGAAATATTCGTCTGAGACCACATAAAGAATATATATTCTTGATCGTCGTGACATTTTATGTCGATTTAGCCATGTCCGTCCGTCTGTCTGTTGAAAGCACGCTAACTTTCGAAGGAGTAAAGCAAACCGATCTTGGGTCTTGACTTCTGGAACCTCGAGAAGGCGCAATTCTTATCCGATTGGAATGAAATTTTTCCCGACGTGTTTTGTTATGATATCCAACAACTGTGCCAAGTATCGTTCAAATCGGTCCATGACCTGATATAGCTGCCATATTAACCGATCTTGGGTCTTGACTTCTTGAGCCTCTAAAGGTCGCAATCCTTATCCGATTGAAATGGAATTTCGCACGACGTGTTTTGTTATGATACCCAACAACTGTGCCAAGTATGGTTCAAATCGGTCCATAACCTGATATAGCTACCATATAAACCGATCTTGGGTCTTGACTTCTTGACCCTCTAGAGGGCACAATTCTTATCCGATTTGAATGAATTTTTGCACGAAGAATTTCGTTATGATATCCAACAACTGTGCCAAGTATGGTTCAAATCGGTTCATAAACTGATATAGCTGTCATATAAACAGATCTGGGGATTTGATTTCTTGAGCTTCTAGAGGGCGCAATTCCTATCCGATTTGGCTGAAATTTTGCATGACGTATTTTATTTTTACTTTCAACAACTGGGTCAAATAAGGTTTAAATCGGTTCATAACCTGATATAGCTGCCATATAAACCGATCTGGGATCTTGACTTCTTGACCCCTAGAGGTCGCAATTATTATCCGATATGCCTGAAATTTTGTACGATGGATCCTCTCATGACCATCAACAAACGTGTTTATTATGGTCTGAATCGGTCTATAGCCCGATCCAAGATATAATTTAATTGTGGTCCGAACCGGACCATATCTTGATATCGTTTTAATAGCAGAGTAACTCTTTTCTTATATCCTTTTTTGCCTAAGAAGAGATGCCGGGAAAAGAACTTGACAAATGCGATCCATGGTGGAGGGTATATAAGATTCGGCCCGGCCGAACTTAGCACGCTTTTACTTGTTTTATATCCTTTTTTGCCTAAGAAGAGATGCCGGGAAAAGAACTCGACCAATGCGATCAATGGTGGAGGGTATATAAGATTCGGCCCGGCCGAACTTAGCACACTTTTACTTGTTTGTTCTAACATCCCCTTCATAATTAAGCAGCAGTCATTTTAAGTAAACAACAGACTTTACAGCAGTTAGCCTGCTACTCTGAAATTGCAGTACTGCTGCTGTAATAGCAGAACTACTGCTACAATAGCAGCAAAATTAACTACTAATATTCAGCAGAAAGTGTTTGCTATTTTCAGGAAACTTTTTTCTATGAGTGTAGGAATATCGAAAATATCAGAGGTTGTGATTATCGATAGTTTGCCAGGCCTACTTGCTCGTCCATTAACCAACCTTTGAAACTTGCTTACCATGCGGGAGTCTTCCTGGCGCAATGGTAGGTTGCGAACTTTCAGTCATTACCCAAGAAGGGTGAGACGAATAACCATTCGAATAAACGGCCAATAGCGATATGCTCCGCTCTCCCCAAGTTTATGGAGAGCATGGTTAATCACCATCATGTGAGGTATTTAGAGTCTAATTGTCTTCTTAGCGAAACAGTATGGGTTGCGTAGAAATCACTCTACGTGCGACCTCATGGAGTCGCTCAATCCAACAGTTTGGTGAATGTCAGGTTGTGGCTCTAGATATCTCCAAGGCATTTGATAGGGTCTGGCAGGGTGCACTTCTATCAAAGCTTGTTGCATTTGGTGTCGGTAATGGCTTCGTTCGATTTATTTAAAGCTTTCCCAGAGATCGCACTATACGAATCGTTGTAGATGGATTCCCATCCAGTGAGCATCAATTGACCGCAGGTGTACCTCAGGGATCTGTCCTTTCTCCTTCTCTTTTTCCTATTTTCATCAACAATCTGTTGAGTCAGTCATAAAATCCGATGTAATCATTTGCGGATGACAGTGAACTGCGTCATTCGACCATAGACCGAGTCTTCGAGAGATTGAGGACAAGAGGCAAATTATGGACGATACACTCTGCCAGGATTTGCTAGCGATTTCTGAATGGCATCGAATTAATCGAGTGAATTTTAATGCACGGAAGACTCAGTGCTGGTTATTGGCACAGAAACGATTCCCTGACCAATTACGTTCATCTCTATATAATTGTTGAGCAATCAGAAGATCTTGATGTTCTGGGCATGAAGATACAATATGATATCCGTTGGATTAAACAAATTAAGATTAAGATAAAGTTGGCTTAAGATGCCTTAAATGGTGCCCGTCTGATTTTCTTACCATCCATACCGCTTTCATAAGGCCGAAATCATTCTTGCAGCTACTGGACAATGTATAGAGGAGAACGACGGCATTGATTTGAGTCGGTAGGGTATTCGACTCTATTGCCACCCTTGAGAATCGTCGTAATGTGGATTATCTGGCGCTGTTCTATCAGTACTTCCATGATTTGTGGTCAACTGATATTGGAAAGTGGAAAGTGAATCCTAAAGATCATATCCTGAATCGGTCTCCTTGCCATATGTCTGGGATTTTCCTTAGTGTACTATCTGCAGCTATAGTTCATGATGTGGAACTGTAGAACTGTGGAACCTCAATAGGTGGTATACCCAGCAACCTACGATGTGTATCTCAACCCGTGATTCTACCGCAAGCCATTCTTTACACCTTCTACATGTGCTTAATATGAGTCTCTCTATCTACAGCCTTCCTATCAGGAAATGTGGTTAATAGTGCAATATATATTCTTAGTCGCCGAAGATGATTTCGATATCTGACAAGGTCAAATGAAAGGAATGATCTTGGATAGGAAACTTTATTGAAAGTGTCACATTCAGTAGAGTACTGAAAAGGCATACAGATGTTGGCCACTTTCTAGGCCGTAAGCTCGAAATGAGGCCTGAATCCAAGGATAGTCCTCTGGCTCTACCGGAGCGTAATTAGACCAATACTTACTTACGCCTCAGTAGTTTGGTGGACCGCTATGGAGAAAAAGTACAACATAAGGGCCATACAACAGGTTCAGAGAACATGTTGTCTTGGCATAGATGGAGCGATGAGGACCACGCCTACTAGGGCACTATAATCCGATATCCGACCCATTGATAAACAGATTAAATGTGAGACAACCGCTGCGGCTATGAGACTTATGACGATGGGAGAATGGATTGAGGATGAGAGAATCTCATACCATCGCGGTATAATCGAGGCGACGGTAGAAAACCTGTAAGGAATGGAGGAGGTTTCCAATTGGATTCCTAGAGGTCGAGTGCGAGGCACTGCTGCCAGCGGCACAATCTTGGACTTACGGAACCCTAGTATTGCCATCAGGAAGATCATTTCACACGGATGGATTAAAGCTAGAGAACAGAGTGGGCCTGGCGGTGTACATTGAGAACCCAGAGACTGCGATCTGCCTGACCATAATACGGTCCTGCAGGTGGACATCCGGACGATCACGGATTGCCAGAGGTGGTGCTAACGTGAGGACGTCGAGTATGAACATCTTTACGGACAGTAAACAGGCCATAAGGGCAATAACAATCAGGACGGACGGTAAGATCACGAACAGTATTGGAATATAAGAAGGAGATTAACGCCTTCTCCAAGGATGGCACAATCCGTTATCTTTTGGGTGCCAGCCCATAACGGAGTAAGGGGGAATGGAAGGGCAGACAATTTTGCAGTGAATCCCAGAGGACTGCCGTCAATAAACTTAGTTAACCCGAAGCCTTTAGGGTCGATGCAGTTCGAGTTAAGGGGGTGGGCGACGAAGGCATGGAACACTGTGGAACAGCGAAACAGTTGATAGGACGGCGTAAATCCTATGGAGAGATCTAAATAGTGAGAAGACGAGGCTATTACTGAAAGGCAGTAAAAAGGAGGTCAGTGTAGCATTTGGTATCATAACGGGGGACTATGAGCTCACTTATGCAAAATCGGTGTGGCAAGTGATAGAATGTGTAAAATGTGTATTTCCTATATCATTGCCCGGTTTTCGCGGCTAAAAGACACCACTATTAAGGTGGGGACCCAATACCAGACATGAACCAAATTAGGGGAGTGGTATGGAAAACAATTAAGGATTTTGTAAGTAGCATGGAATATCTAACATAAAATTTTCTTTTTCGAGCTTAGTTTTTAGAGCGCACGACAAGCCGATTACTGGCTTAGGTGTATGTCCATAGTGGCATGGAGCGGATAAATATATATACACCCTCTTTTCAACCTAACCTAACCCGATTTTGTTGAAATTCGTACCTACGATAGTCAATACAAGAATATATATTTGAATATAGCTGTCATATATACAGATCTGCCGATTTAATGTTTTTGGCTCATTAAAGCCGTGTTTATTGCCTGATTTTGCTGAAATGTGACTCAGCGAGTTTCATTAAGCCCCTTGACTTCCGTACTAAGTATGCTCAAGATCGTACTCTATGTGAATATAGCTGTCATATATGCCGATATTCCGATTTAAGGTCTTGGACCCATAAAAGGTGCATTTATTGACCGATATCGTTGAAATTTGACACAGAAAGTTACGTTAGGCCCCTCAACATACCTACCGGGTAGGGTCAAGATCGACCAATACAGTTTGACCGGGCTGAACTTAAGTTCTTTTTACTTTTTAATTTTTCTTTACAGTGTGTATCTAATTTTTGGAATTTTTCCGTTTGTTTTTCTTTGCAGTGGTTACAGTTGTGAAGACCACTTTCGGGAACCTGACACCTACTTGCATTCATGGGAAGTTTTGCTAGAAATTATGATGTCGCCCATATGGTAAGTAAAAATTTCTTCCGAATTTTGAGGAGCTGACATTAACACTTGTTTTTCCCCAATTTTCAGTGAACATATGCTGATCGATGTTGGCATGCCGGTAATGCATCGCAATGTGGCCTATAATTGCCGTGTGGCCTTCTTCAATCGCAAAATTTTATTAATACGACCAAAAATGTCCAACTGTGATGATGGAAATTATCGTGAGACAAGATGGTTTACACCATGGACCAAGGTAAATATTTAAAACAAATTCAAATTGAAAAAAATTAAAAAAAAAACGAGTTTTGCAGATAAAAGTGTCCTTAAACAACTAAAAATAAATGCTGACCGATATTTTTTACAAAATTCCCAAAAATACCCTCTTTGGGCAAAGGTAGTTCAAAATAGGCATTTTTTGTAAATTTATATGATACGACCTCTATGCCGTCTGGAGGGGGTGGAATGGAGGATAGGAGAGGTTAAACAGTGCCGGAATATCACCCCACTTGGGGAACTCCCTGTTTCGCTCTACGGTGCTTCGGCTTCCTATCCCTAAATTCCACAAATGACTGGCGACCACACAGATAATTTGCGACCCAGCGTTTCAGGCCTGGCTGGAAGGACGTGTTGACGATGTCCTCAAAAAATTTGGCATGGCTGGCACTGGACCTGTCGAATCCCTTCGATAGGTCCAGTGCCGCGAGGACTGTCCTATTACATGGCGTGTGCTGATTGAAGCCATGGCAAATGTGTGCTGTGATGGCATGCAAAGCAGTTGTTGTGCTATGCAGTCTTCGAATTCCATGTCGATGCTCGGCGAATGGAAATTCTCCTACGAGGCTCGGGAGGAGTAATGCCTCAAGCGTCTTTGCTACTCGTGAGAGAAGAAAGATCAGTCTGTACGACTCCCTTAAACTCGGGTCCTTACCAGGCTTCAGTAGCGGGATCACTCTGCCCATTTTTCAGACATCGGGAACTATAAGAGTGTTCAAAAACTGGTTGAAGACAGTAGGAAGGTACTCAACTCCAGGTAAATCGAGATTCTTCAACATCAATGTAGAGATTCCGTCGGAACCCAACGCCTTGCCGCCATAGATGATATTCGTTACTTCACCCACGGTAAATTGTGGCTGTCCATCGGAGACCAAGGATACAGCAAAAGGCTCCTCCTTGCCCTGTCACTCTCGGGATGGCCAATAAATTGAAGGTTGAACAACCTGGCGCATCTCTTCGGATCAGTCACGGTTACATCACCAAAAGTGACAGAGCTCCTGTCATCCCGTCTACCGGGGTTCGAGAGTGACTTAACAGTAGACCACAACTTGCCTAAATCGGTGCCTAGGTTCCAGCTACAAATTACGCTATGTTCGTTGACTACCCTGTTTATTTCCAAATTCAGCTCGCTGATGCTGGGGTTAGTGGAGTCCATACAACGAATCCCATCACGCTCGCTCCCATCACGAGTACCACTGCCTGCGCCGCGAAATTGGGCCGCATTTGGGGTATTCAATGATCTGGTATAAAGCGAGCGGCTGTTGCGTTAATGATGTCTCGGAATTTCCTCTCGGCAACTAGCACATCCGAGGGGGGTGGCAGTTCACTGAAGCGGCGATTGTTATGCCCTCTGAAGCCAGCCCAATCGGCCTTCTTCTGATTGATAAACGTCCGGCGTTCAGAGGTTATGAAGTCGGTCGATGGTGAGAATAAAGAATAGGTGGTCTGACCCCAAAGAGATAACGGCTTGCCAGGATACGTCACTCAAAAGATCATGAGATGCAATGAAAATGTCTGGAGAGCTGTTGCACCTCCTCGTAATCCTAGCGAGGGCATCCTCATTCACCGTGCAAAACGTGGAGCCTGGCAAAGCTATGCCACTCTGGTCGTTACCAAGGGGAGAATGCCATGAAGTGTGATGCGCATTAAAATCCCTTAGAACCAGACGATTATGGCCAGATAGCAACCCACTTATGTCGGGGTTGTAAGCCTGGCCATTAATCGGGACACAGCTACCAATCGGCGGTATGTACACGTTGTATAGTTCTATCGCGGCAGCACCGGATCTGACTGCTATCCCCATGCACTCGATGTAGGGGTCACTAGCGCCAGACGCAGGCGAGATGGGTCTATATTGCACGGAATGGTGTATCACGAAGGCCAATCCCCCACCTCCATTCCTTAAGCGATCCTTACGAAGCATATTGTATCCATGACAACTGTGCAAGCTGCAGGTGTTGGTCTCCTGGATCGCTGCGAACAATATATACTTCCGACTCATAAAATCCAAAATCTCATCGATCTTGCCACGGAGACCGTTGACAGTTTAGTTGTAAGAATGATACATTGCCCGGTACTTGCCTAACAATATTGGTTCTGGGATGTTGACGTTGCGTAAATTGCCGCACGGGAGAGGTCGGGGGGGTCACATAGTCCGACGACGACGACGCTTGTGACCCACTGCTGGCTATGTTCGCACAGCACCTTGCAACATATCCAGTATGACCATACTCCCGTAGTGAGGTCAGAGCAAGATCGGCAATTTACCCACTCCTGCACCAGTTACACCTCACCTATACCGACCGATGATGGAGGCGGTTCTGGCAAATCAAACAGAACCAGGGTCCGGGGTTCTTTTCAATCACGGCACGGACCAGAAGGATCAGGATGCACCTCTCCCACGACGAAACAAGACGAACACGAACACTGAGGCGGCAGCCCTTGCCGAAGAGGATTCCATCGGGTCAATCCGGTGCATACAACCGGCTGCCATGGGATTGCTGTAAGGTTGCAGTGGCAGTCTAAAATCAAGTCACTTAGACAATTTCTGTCCATTGTAATACCATGGTAGCGAAAGACCAAAACCTCCGTGGAAATCGAACGCACCGCACTGGTAAACAGAGCTCCCACAAACTCAACTACCCTGGTGCTCAAACTGTGTAGTAAAATAGACTAAATACTCTCAAAGTAACTGCCACTTAACATAACCTACCATATGGTCCCTCGCAGGGGGTTTAGTTCGAAAATGGGTCCATGTATCTAAAGGTAGATCAAAATTTATTTTTTAAATATTGAATTGTCACAATCTATACAACAGAACGGCGTTATCACTTAACCAAAAAAAAAAATTATTCAAAATCTCTTCCCTCCCCTTGCAGGCTTTACAGACGGAGGATTTCTATTTACCTCGAATGATATCACAACATACAGGCCAGGATACTGTGCCCTTTGGTGATGCTGTTATAGCCACCAGAGATACTTGCATTGGCTATGAAATCTGCGAAGAGCTGTGGAATGTCAAAAGGTAGGAAAGAGAACAAATTATAATCTCCAATGCATCAAATTCATCTGCTCCCTCATTTTAATTATTTCAGCAAACACATTGACATGTCCCTTTCCGGAGTGGAGATCATTGTCAATAGTTCCGGCAGCTATATGGAATTGCGTAAAGCCCACATTACCACCGATTTGATACGCAATGCCAGTTTTAAGGCTGGCGGTGCCTATCTCTTTAGCAATCTGCGCGGCTGTGATGGTCAAAGGGTGTTCTTCAATGGCTGCTCGGCCATAGCTTTAAATGGGGAGATTATTGGTCGCGGCAAACAATTCTCCCTGCAAGATGTGGAAGTTACTTTAGCCACCATCGATTTGGAGGAAATACGTGCATATCGTGTGGCCCAACGTTCCCGCTGTTCAATGGCTGCCTCAGCTCCCACATATCCACGCATCAACTGTGATTTTGAAATGTCTACCCATTGTGATATATTTAAAACTGCCAGTACTCCCATGCAGTGGATCTATCATACGCCCGAAGAGGAGATAGCCATGGGTCCGGCCTGTTGGTTATGGGATTACTTGAGACGTTCTGGACAAGGCGGTTTCTTTTTACCCCTGTCTGGCGGTGTGGATTCAAGCAGTTCCGCCACAATAGTACATTCCATGTGTCGCATGATTGTGAGCGCCGTTCAATCTGGAGATCCTCAAGTTCTGCATGATATACGCAAAATTTTGGCCGATCATGAGTACACACCCGATAATCCAGCTGCCTTGTGTAATCGTCTCTTGGTCACCTGCTTCATGGGAAGTGTCAATTCGAGTAAAGAGACTCGTCGTCGTGCCTCACAATTGGCCAGCCAATTGGGTAGTTATCACATTGAGATAAGCATTGATACCGCTGTCAATGCTCTGTTGGGCATATTCAATGCCGTCACTGGTTTGACGCCACGTTTTCGTACTCAGGGAGGATGTGCACGTCAAAATCTAGCCTTGCAGAATATACAATCTCGCATACGCATGGTATTGGCCTATATTTTTGCTCAACTCATGCTGTGGGTACGCAATCGTCCTGGCGGTTTGTTGGTCCTGGGCTCCGCCAATGTCGACGAATCGTTGAGGGGCTATTTGACAAAATACGATTGCTCATCGGCTGATGTGAATCCCATAGGTGGTATATCGAAAACGGATCTGAGAAGATTTTTATGCTATGCCAAAGACAAGTAAGTGGAAAATTTATATTATGGGTTGAAACAGTGCTAGATTCCGCATCATTGATATCATTAATAATTTGTGCTGATAAGAAACAAGAAAAGAAGTGCTAAGTTCGACCGGACCGAATTTTATATACCCTCCACCAAGGATTGCAAACAAATGGGATAATCGATAGAAATTGCTTTGTTATTAGAGCTATATCAGGTTATGAACCGATTCCTGCAATACTTGGTTTGGATGTTAGAGACCATAGTAGAAAACTTGCCCCCGATAAGGGTTCAAGAAATAAAATCGGGACATCGGTTAATGTGGATGCTATAATAGGTTAAGGACGGATTCAGACCATATTTAGTATGTATGTTGAAGGTCATGGGAGAAATCGTTACCAAATCAGACAAGAACTGGTGCTCTCGGAGGTCGATTTATATGGGAGTTACATCAGGCTGACGAGCTCAATTACGCAAAATCGCTGTGGCAAGTGTTATCTTGTGTAGGGAATGCGGGGAAGAGGATGATGTTGTTGTTGTAGCCACATTTTCATATGGAGGTGTCGATCTTCGTCAAGTTCCTGAAGGTGAGCAAGCTTGTTCCGGTCCTAAGGACCGATCGTCGCGGGATCTGGGTGGCCATTGGTTATTTAAAGGCGCCAATAACTCGCCTTATCATATCGAGAATCATAGGCACCCGGTCTGTCACTGAGACTCTCTGCCCGATACCGCTGATGGTCCGTGACTGCCATTGCAGCTACTCCGTATTCCAGGAGCATTCCACTATCCGCAACCTGTGGTAGCGCCCGGTAACTCGCAGCTAAGCTTCTCCTGATAACACTGAACACCACACAAATCGAAGCTCAAAGTTCCAGCCTGTGTGGTGCTCACAGTTATCCCGTGCGGGAGATGGTGTCGTCCTCAGTGCGGCTGTGATGCGAAAACAAGCCATCCTTTGGATCCGGCTTACTGTTGAACAGTAGGTGGACTTTTGAAGCGCCGTCCACCAGACCACAACACCATATAACATTATAGGTCTGACAACTGCAGTATAGACAGACGGACGTACGGACATGGCTAAATCGACTAAGAATGTCATGACGATCAAGAATATATATATATTTGTAGGGTCTCAGATGAAGGCTATCGTAGCGCAGAAGTTAGCATGTCCGCCTATGACGCTGAACCCTTGGGTTCGAATCCTGGCAAGAACATCCGAAAATTTTTCAGCGGTGGTAATCCCCTCCTTATGCTGGCGACATTTCTGAGGTACTTTGCCACATAAAAGCTTCACCCCAAAGAGGTGTCGCTCTGCGGCACGCCGTTTGGACTCGGCTACAAAAAGGAGGTCCCTTATCATTGAGCTTAAAACTGAATCGTACAGCACTCATTGATTTGTGAGAAGTCAGCCCCAATTCCTTAATGGAATGTTCATGGGCAAATTTGCATTTGCTGGATCTCAGATCAATATTTCGATGTGTTACAAACGGAAGGACGATATTAGTATACCCCCATCCTATGGTGGAGGGTATACAAATTATTTGTATATTATATTTACAAAACATTGAATTTTGTTGTTATTGTTGTTTTTGTTTCTTTCAGATACAATCTACCTATACTCGAGTCAATTATTGAAGCTCCACCCACTGCCGAACTGGAACCATTACAAGATGGCCAGTTAATGCAAACCGATGAGCAAGACATGGGAATGACCTATGCTGAACTCAGTGAATATGGCCGCCTACGCAAACAATCATGCTGTGGACCATATAGTATGTTTTGTCGTCTAGTGGCCACCTGGAAAGGTGATCTTAGTCCCAAGGAAGTTGCAGATAAAGTCAAACACTTCTTTAGATGCTATGCCATCAATCGTCATAAGATGACTGTTCTAACACCCTCGGTGCATGCCGAAAGCTATAGTCCCGATGATAATCGTTTCGATCATCGTCCCTTCTTATATCGAGCCAATTGGAGTTGGCAATTTAAGGCCATTGATGATGAAGTCGATAAACTGCAACCGATTTATACGCCATCGACTTCAGCGCATGCACGGCCCAGTACCGATGATCTGCTGTCATCACAAGAGTCGACACATAGATCATCGTCGCACCATCATCACCACCACCACCATCACCAACACCAACAGAGTGATTCGAAACACTCATCACCGTTGTCCACATCTTCGGTAGATGTGGCCGCTGCCTCCACAGCCACACCGCTGGGTACCGCACCCAGCGGCAGCCTTGGTGCTTTGGGTAAAAAATCCAGTGGCTATGCCAAGGTGCATGTCAATGTTTTGGGAAAAATCAAAGATCGTACCGGCATACCGGTCTAATAAAAGGTTTTTTGCGCTACGGTATTGCGAAGACTACGAAGACAAATGGAAAACTCAGAGAAGTCCCAGTGCTTTGTTAACATTTTATTTAAAGAACAATTTGACCAATTATAGAACAAACAAAAAAGGAATTAAGAACAAAAAAAACTTAAAGGAAAAAACAAAAAACCTAAAAACAAAGAAAAAGGAAATTGAAAACTCGCTTTAACAAAAGTAAAAGATCCTAATTTAGCTGATACATATGGGAAATAAACTTCTTTTTAGCACTTAATTTCAGTTTATTGTTGTTTGGCTTTTATTTTAATTTTTTTTTAATTTCGCTTAGATTATCCTTAAGAATTCTTATGTGAAAATAAATTTCCTTATATTTTAGAATTTCTTTGATTTTCTTAGCTATTTTTTTCAAATATTCCATTGCAATGTTTAGACGAAAGGAGTATTTCGTATAAATTAAAATCTGCTACTCTTACTTGGCCAACATAGATTACAGAGTACTTCATATTGATGAGTTAGCTTAACAACTTGTCATTGCAAAACTGTTGTTTTTATACCCTACACCACCACAGGGTATTATAAATTTGTGCATTTGTTGGCAATGCTAAGAAGGAGAAGAACTAGACCCATCGATAAGTACACCTGATTCGATTGGACTATGTCCGTCTGTCTGTCCACGTATTCTTGTGATTAAGGTACATGTTGTTGTAGCCATATTTTCATGTGGTGGTGGCGAGCTCGTCCCGATCGCCGCGGGAACATGATGGCCATTGGTTTTTTAAAGTCGCCAATAACTCGCCTTGTCATATCGAGCATCATAGGCACTCAGTATTTGTGCAAGAGCCGGTGCCGCCCGGCCTCTCACCGAGACTCTCCGCTCGATACCGCTGATTGTCCGCGACTACCATTGCAGCTACTCCGTATGGAGCATTCCACTATCCGTAACCTGTGGACGCGCCCGGTAGCTCGCAGCTAAGCTTCTCGCGACAGCAATGAACAGCACTCAGACCGGACCTCAATGTTCCAGCCTGTGGGGTGCTCACAGCTATCCCATGCCGGGATAAGTATACTTGATTCGATTAAGCTATGTCCGTCTGTTTGTCTGTCGGTCCACGTATTCTTGTAATTAAGGTACATGTTGTTGTAGCCACATTTTTATGTGGAGGTGGCGATCCTCGTCAAGCTCGTCCCGGTCTATATGACCGATCGCCGCGGGAACAGAGTGGCCATTGGTTATTTAAAGTCGCCAATAACTCGCCTTGTCATATCGAGCATCATAGGCACTCAGAATTTGTGCAAGAGCCGGTGCCGCCCGGCCTCTCACTGAGACTCTCCGCTCGATACCGCTGATTGTGACCGACCGCCGTTGCAGTTACTCTGTATGGAGCATTCCACTATCCACAACCTGTGGACGCGCCCGGTAGCACTCAGCTAATCTTCTCCTGACAGCAATGAACATCACACAGATCGGACCCCATTGTTCCAGCCTGTGTAGTGCTCACAGTAAAGCTTGCAAACTATCGATGGGTTGCCCAAAAAGTAATTGCGGATTTTTCATATAGTCGGCGTTGACAAATTTTTTCACAGCTTGTGACTCTGTAATTGCATTCTTTCTTCTGTCAGTTATCAGTTGTTAATTTTAGCTTGCTTTAGAAAAAAAGTGTAAAAAAAGTATATTTGATTAAAGTTCATTCTAAGTTTTATTGAAAAAGCATTTACTTTCTTTTAAAAAATCCGCAATTACTTTTTGGGCAACCCAATAAATATCGATAGTAACGATTCTATCGTTCATTTCCCATCACCTATATTTCAAACGAAAATGGAAAATAAAAATCAGGAGATCGATTTATATAGAGGCAATATCAATGTACAGACCAAATAAAACCCAGATCATTGTATAAAATGTTAGCCTAATCGGATGAAAATTGCGCACTCTATAGGCACAATGTGTTAAAGGATGCATTCAGTGTTTTTTTTTAAGGATGCATTCAGTGTCGGATTGCTTTTTTTTGTTTAATTTTGCAAAAAATTGAACTTTTGCGATAGTATCCATCGGAAAAATATCATTCGATATTCAGTCGAAAAATTAAATATCGATAGTGCTATCGATATTTTGCCAGCTCTAGCTCACAGCTATCCCGTGTCGGCTGGTCAAGGTACAGATAGCATTTTTTCCCCGACTGTCACAAAATTTTTCACATGCCATTTCTTTGGCCCAAGAACGACCGCTATTGATTTTGAACAAAATCGGTTCAGATTTAGATATAGCTTCCATATATATCTTTCATTCGATATGGACTTTTAAAGCTGTAGAAGCCACAATTTTGGTCTGATCTTTGCAAAATTTAGCATGAGATCTTTTATTTGATGTCCTCATATTTGTGCAAAATTTCGTCAAAATAGGGCCTGATTTAGCTGATTAAGCTCCCATATATATATTTTATCCGATATGGTCTTTTTAGGCTGTAGAAGCCACAATTTTGGTCTGACCTTTACAAAATTTAGCACGAGATGTTTTATTTGACGTACCAATACGTGTGCAAAATTTCATTAAAGTCGTTCCAGATTTAGATATAGCTCCGACATATATATTTCATCCAATATGACCCTTTAAGGCTGTAGAAGGCAAAATTTTTGGTCCGATCTTTGCAAAATTTAGCATGAAATGTTTTATTTGACGTCCTCATATGTGTGCAAAATTTCATAAAAATCGGTCCAGATTTAGATGTAGCTCCCATATATATCTTTCATCCGATATGGCTTTTTAAGGCTGTAGAAGCCACACTTTTGGTCCGATCTTTAAAAAATGTCGCACGATACGTTTTATTTAACGTCCCAATAGGTGTGCAAAATTTCATAAAAATCGGTCCAGATTTAGATATAGCTCCCATATATATCTTTCATCCGATATGGCTTTTTAAGGCTGTAGTTGCCACAATTTTGGTCCGATCTTCACAAAATTTAGCACGAGGTGTTTTTTTTTTTGATGTCCTAATACGAGTGCAAAATTCCATCAAAGTCGGTCCAGATTTAGATATAGCTCTGACATATATCTTTCATCCGATATGCCCCTTTAAGGCTGTAGTAGCCACAATTTGGGTCTTATTGTAAGAAAATCTTAAAGGAATATTCTATTCAATAGGTATCAGACAAGATTTCAACATAGGTTCCGTGCATTGAAAGTTATCTTCTACTTTCTCTGTGGTGTAGGGTATAATATAGACGGCCCCGCCCGACTTTTGCCTTTCCTTACTGGTTTTAGCTGAAAGTAGTTCTAAGTTTCTTGGTCTAGGTTAGGTTAGCTTGACGCGGAGGAAGCGGGTATCAATCCGCCCCATGCCACTATGGACATTAGACTGTCCCATGCTATAAAGAATTTTTTTTTTCACGCATAAGGAAACGCATACCTTCCATTTTCTTCCCTTAGATGACAGTAAGCTATGATGAAATATTTTGCAAATTTTGCCCATGAACATTCCACTAAGGAACAGGGGCAAACTTCTCACACATCAATGAGTGCAGTCCCATTCAAGTTTAAGCTCAATGATAAGGGGCCTCCTTTTTATAGCCGAGTCCGAACGGAGTGCCGCAGTGCGACATCTCTTTGGAGAGAAGTTTTACATGGCATAGGACCTCACAAATGTTGGCAGCATTGGGAGGGGAAAACCACCGCAGAAAATTTTTTCCGATGGTCTCGCCAGGATTCGAACCCAGGCGTTCAACGTCAAAAACGGACATGCTAACCTCTGCGCTACGGTAGCCTCCATGAAATGTTTTGGTGATCGTTTAACGTTAACCTGTGCCATTACTGCGGCTGCGATAAAATGTGCGAACCGATTCAGAAATTCTTCGTGACACGATTTAGACATGTCCGTCTTTCTGCGTTTCTTTTTCGTAGCGTTTAACCGCCTGAGGTTTTTATGCCCTACACTACTACTTGGTACAGGGTATTATAACTTTGTGCATTTGTTTGTAACACCCAAAAGGACAAGTATACCGATCGACTCAGGATCACTTTCTGATTCGATTTAGCTATGTCTGTCTGTCTGTCATTGTTAATTTGTGTACAAACTACAGGTCGCAATTTTCATCCGATCGTCTTTAAATTTGAAACGGGTATGTTTATCGGCCTAGAGACAAAGCCTATTGAAATTGGAAAAAAATCGGTTCAGATTTGGATTTAGTTCCCATATATATGTTCATCCGATTTGCAGTAATATTGAAATAAAATGGTCATTTGCTAACCATTTCACTCGAAATTTCCCAGGAAAGATTTTTTTTGAACTCTCGACATTGTTGATGAACTTCATGAAAATCGGTTCAGATTTGGATATAGCTCCCATATATACGTTCGTCCGATTTGCAGTAATAATGCAATAAAATAGTAATTTGCTAACCGATTCTCTCAAAATTTGGCAGAAAGGATTTTCTTATGACTCTCGACATTACTGGTGAACTTCTTAGAAATCGGTTTAGATTTCGATATAGCTCCCATGTATATGTTCGTCCGGTAGAAATGAGAAATATTGCAATAAAGTACTCATTTGTTAACCGATTCTCTCGAAATTTGGCAGAAAGAATTTTCTTCTGACTCCTAATATTACTGGTGACGACCTCATAGAATTCGAAAGACGACCTCATGGTCCTCAAAATTTTGAAATTCGCAAAACAAAAGATGTTACAGCAATTTCAAATTCACCTTGATTTTTTAGCAATTTTCGGATATTAACTATGCGATTTTGAGCTTGTTTTTTTGAAGAAAAAGCATAGGAGTTGCACTAATCCGAATTTTTTCCCATAATCTTCAATACTGTATACTCAACTCGAAAAATTATTTCGCATCAAAAATTGCAAATTTCATAAGGGGTTAGCCTTTGCTAAAAAAATTCAAAAAAATTAAAATGTGAAATTTTAAGTAATTCTGTTTATTGTACGAATCTTCTTCGAATTTCGAATTGCGGAATGCTGAAAAATTTTCGAAATTCAAAAAAATGAAAGAGTTACAGCGTTTTTGGCCTTGAAAACGATCTTGAATTTTTACACCCAAAAACAATTGGTTTTAGTGATATTTTTCACAGAAAAATTTACAGCATTGCTTCATCCTGCACCTCTAAGGAAAGAGATTTTCTTCACGAATCCAACGGTGTCCTCAGAATTTTGAAATTCGCAAAACAATGTTACAGTAATTTCAAACTCACTTTGATTTTTATTTGCATTTTTCGGATATTAGTTATGCGATTTTGAGCTTGTTTTTTGAAGAAAAAACATAGGAGTTGCCCTTATCCAAATTTTTTGCCATAAACTTCAATACTGTATACTCAACTCAAAAAATTTTTTCGCATCAAAAATTGCAAATTTTCATAAGGGGTTGTTAGCCTTTGGTAAAAAAATGCAAAAAAATAAAATGTGAAATTTTAAATAATTCTGTTTATTGTACGAATCTTCTTCGAATTTCGAATTGCGAAATGCTGGAAAATTTTCGAAATTCAAAAAAATGAAAGAGTTACAGCGTTTTTGGCCTTGAAAACGACCTTGAATTTCTACGCCCAAAAAAAATTGGCTTTAGCGATATTTTCAATGAAAACTTTACAGTTTTGCTTCATGCAGCACCATCTTTCGATCACCCATTAGTAATCGAAATTTTACTTGGAAAACTTAAAATGGCTGTATTTCCTAAACTATGCATCCAAGAGGGAAATGGACCTTAATTCGTGACCCCATTCAAAAATTAAAAATTTCATTGAAAACCCATTAATAATCGAAATTTCACTTGGAAAACTTAAAATGGCTGTATCTCCTAAACTAGGCATCCTAGAGGGAAATGGACCTTAATTCGAGACCCCATCAAAAATTAAAAATGTCATTGAAAACCCATTAAAAACGAAATATCACTTGGAAAACTTAAAATGGCTGTATCTCCTACATACAAATCTGAACCGATATGGCCCATTTGTAATACCCAACAAGCTACATCAATATTGAGTGTCTGTGCGAATTTTCAAGCGGCTAGCTTTACGCGTTCGACCGCTATCATGATTTCGAAAGATGGACGGACGGACGGATTTTGAAAACATCAAAACAAAAGATGTTACAGCAATTTTAGACTCACCTTGATATTTTTTAGCAATGTTCAGATATTAACTATGCGATTTTGAGCTTGTTTTTTAGAGAAATAACATGGGAGTTGCACTAATCCGGTTTTTTTGCCATAAACTTCAATACTGTATACTCAACTCGAAAATTTTTTTCGCATCAAAAATTCAAATTTTCATAAGGGGTTAGCCTTTGGTAAAAAAATTCAAAAAAATTAAAATGTGAAATTTTAAGTAATTCTGTTTATTGTACGAATCTTCTTCGAATTTCGAATTGCGGAATGCTGAAAAATTTTCGAAATTCAAAAAAATGAAAGAGTTACAGCGTTTTTGGCCTTGAAAACGATCTTGAATTTTTACACCCAAAAACAATTGGTTTTAGTGATATTTTTCACAGAAAAATTTACAGCATTGCTTCATCCTGCACCTCTAAGGAAAGAGATTTTCTTCACGAATCCAACGGTGTCCTCAGAATTTTGAAATTCGCAAAACAATGTTACAGTAATTTCAAACTCACTTTGATTTTTATTTGCATTTTTCGGATATTAGTTATGCGATTTTGAGCTTGTTTTTTGAAGAAAAAACATAGGAGTTGCCCTTATCCAAATTTTTTGCCATAAACTTCAATACTGTATACTCAACTCAAAAAATTTTTTCGCATCAAAAATTGCAAATTTTCATAAGGGGTTGTTAGCCTTTGGTAAAAAAATGCAAAAAAATAAAATGTGAAATTTTAAATAATTCTGTTTATTGTACGAATCTTCTTCGAATTTCGAATTGCGAAATGCTGGAAAATTTTCGAAATTCAAAAAAATGAAAGAGTTACAGCGTTTTTGGCCTTGAAAACGACCTTGAATTTTTACGCCCAAAAAAAATTGGCTTTAGCGATATTTTCAATGAAAACTTTACAGTTTTGCTTCATGCAGCACCATCTTTCGATCACCCATTAGTAATCGAAATTTTACTTGGAAAACTTAAAATGGCTGTATTTCCTAAACTATGCATCCAAGAGGGAAATGGACCTTAATTCGTGACCCCATTCAAAAATTAAAAATTTCATTGAAAACCCATTAATAATCGAAATTTCACTTGGAAAACTTAAAATGGCTGTATCTCCTAAACTAGGCATCCTAGAGGGAAATGGACCTTAATTCGAGACCCCATCAAAAATTAAAAATGTCATTGAAAACCCATTAAAAACGAAATATCACTTGGAAAACTTAAAATGGCTGTATCTCCTACATACAAATCTGAACCGATATGGCCCATTTGTAATACCCAACAAGCTACATCAATATTGAGTGTCTGTGCGAATTTTCAAGCGGCTAGCTTTACGCGTTCGACCGCTATCATGATTTCGAAAGATGGACGGACGGACGGATTTTGAAAACATCAAAACAAAAGATGTTACAGCAATTTTAGACTCACCTTGATATTTTTTAGCAATGTTCAGATATTAACTATGCGATTTTGAGCTTGTTTTTTAGAGAAATAACATGGGAGTTGCACTAATCCGGTTTTTTTGCCATAAACTTCAATACTGTATACTCAACTCGAAAATTTTTTTCGCATCAAAAATTCAAATTTTCATAAGGGGTTAGCCTTTGGTAAAAAAATGCAAAAAAAATAAAATGTGAAATTCTAAGTAATTCTGTTTATTGTACGAATCTTCTTCGAATTTCGAATTGCGGAATGCTGGAAAATTTTCGAAATTCAAAAAAATGAAAGAGTTACAGCGTTTTTGGTCTTGAAAACGATCTTGAATTTTTACACCCAAAAACAATTGGTTTTAGCGATATTTTTCACAGAAAACTTTACAGTTTTGCTTCATGCAGCACCACCTTTCGATTACCCATTAGTAATCGAAATTTCGCTTGGAAAACTTAAAATGGCTGTATCTCCTAAACTATGCATCCTAGAGGGAAATGGACCTTAATTCGTGCCTCCATCAAAAATTAAAAATTTCATTGAAAACCCATTAAAAAACGACATATCATTTGGAAAACTTAAAATGGCTGTATCTCCTAAACTATGCATCCAAGAGGGAAATGGACCTTAATTCGTGATCCCATCAAAAATTAAAAATTTCATTGAAAACCCATTAAAAAACGAAATATCACTTGGAAAACTTAAAATGGCTGTATCTCCTACATACAAATCTGAACCGATATGGCCCATTTGTAATACCCAACGACCTACATCAATATTGAGTGTCTGTGCGAAATTTCAAGCGGCTAGCTTTACGCGTTCGACCGCTATCATGATTTCGAAAGATGGACGGACGGACGGCTAGTTATAGCACGATTTGGACCGTATATATCGTTCGAATCGGCTCATAAACCGATATAACTTCCTTACTAAATCTCCCGATTTTACTTCTTGTGCCTATAGAGGGCGCAAATTTCAGCCGATTGGGCTAAAATTTTGTACAATGATTTCTTTTATGACTTTTAACTGACATCAATAGATTTGGTTAGTATTGCTTCTAAATAATCCGATGTCCTTCCGTCCGTCTGTCGAAATCAGGATAGCAGTCGATCGTGTAAAGCTAGCCGCTTGAAATTTTGCGTAGACGCTTAATATTGATGTAGGTCGTTGGGGATTGCAAATGGGCCATATCGGTTCCGATTTGGATATAGCTCCCATATAAACCGATCTCCCGATTTGACTTCTTGAGCCCCTAGAAGTCGCAAACTGTGCCAAGTACGGTCCAAATCGGCCAAGAACCTGATGTAGCTCCTATATAAACCTATTTTCCGATTTGACTTCTTAAGCCTCTGGAAGCCGCAATTGTTGAAATTTTGCAGATAGTGTTCTGTTATGATTTCCAACAACTGTGTCAAGTATGGTTTTAATCGGTCTATAACCTGATATTGCTCCCATATAAACCGATCTCCCGATTTGACTTCTTGAGCCCCTGAAAGCCGCAATTTTTATCCGATTTGGCTGAAATTTTGCATGTAATGTTCTGTTATGATTTTCAACAACTGTGTCAAGTATGGTTTTAATCGGTCTATAACCTGATATTGCTCCCATATAAACCGATCTCCCGATTTGACTTCTTGAGCCCCTGAAAGCCGCAATTTTTATCCGATTTGGCTGAAATTTTGCATGTAATGTTGTGCTATGACCTCCAACAGCTATGCCAAGTACAGTCCAAATCGGTCTATAACCTGATATAGCTCCAGTTTATATGGGAGCTCCCGATTTGACTAATTTAGTCGTTACAAGCCGCAATTGTTGTCCCATTTGGCTAAAATTTTGCATGCGGTGTTCTGTTACCACTTCCAATAAGTGTGTCAAATATAGGGAAAAACCAGTCTATAACCTTATATGGCTCTCCGGTTAAGTGCTACTAGGACCTCTTTCTGACATAAATTATGATTCTAATGTTGTCGTCAGAAATTTGCATTTGGCTATCTTCTCAGCTGTCGCTACCATTTTCTCCAAATGTTTTCTGAATATATCTTTCTCCAGACTACTTTCTTCCTATCCGGATAAGAATCTTAATATGCCACAAACATTAATTTTTTAATATTCATATTATTTTAGGTTTAGAGTTCAAATCCTGGCGAGAACATCAGAAAAAAAATTTTGGCTGTGGTTATCCTCTCCTAATGCTGGCGACATTTGAGAGGTACTATTCCATGTAAGAACTTATACATATAAAAAAAGGAGGCCCGTTATCATTGAGCTTGAACTTGAATCGGACAGAACTCATTAATATGTGAGAAGTTTGCCCCTGTTCCTAAATGATATTGGGTTGCCCAAAAAGTAATTGCGGATTTTTCATATAGTCGGCGTTGACAAATTTTTTCACTGCTTGTGACTCTGTAATTGCATTCTTTCTTCTGTCAGTTATCAGCTGTTACTTTTAGCTTGCTTTAGAAAAAAAGTGTAAAAAAAGTATATTTGCATTTCGTTAGGAATTTGTATTTGGATATCTTCTTAGCTGTCGCTACCATTTTCTCTAAATTTTTTCTGCATATATCTTTCTCCAGTTTACTTTCTTCACATACGGATAAGAATCTTACTATGCCACAAACCTTAATTTCTTGATATTAATATTTTTTTATATATTTTATTCTTATTTATATCACAAACATTTCAATGAACTGTTAAAACATTTTATCATAGAACATGTTTTAGGAATAAATTCATGCCTACTACATACATATATATATACATATACATACATGCATACATACTATATATAATTCATAGTTCAACAAAATGCAACAATAACAAGCCTTCTATTCAAAGAACGATATGTATTTACTTAAGTAGTGTTAGTTACGTACACATACGCCCACACCCACACTTACATGCCAACACACACATAAAAACCCTTTTGCATATACATACACCTATATATAGACATATACATTTACATTAAGGTGGGTCAACTTTGGCGGTTGCGAAAATCGAAATTCAAACATGTTGTAGTTAAAAACCGGAAGCTCGCATTGGATGTCAGAGCCATGGATTCTTGGGCAAAATTTCATGGAATTTGTCGTTGATTACAATTTTGACAACCTTTTGGTTAATGTTTGTTTTTTGCAATTAAAAATGGACCCACCCTTATGTACACGCCAGTGACTATCCTGCAATGAAGAGCAAATTGTTTTGACTACAAGGACATTTTGTCTTAAGTTGCGGTGAATGACTTGCTGACACAACTGTCGAATGACATCAAATGTTTCACTCTTTTTAGAATTGCATACAAAACGGAATCTATTTCATAACATGTAGAGTTAACGTAGAAATTCTAATTTATTGTAAGAAACATTAAAGATGAAGAAATTGAAAATAAAAATTTAATAGACATTAAAAATAAAAAACTGTTCTCGCTTGTTTCAATTTTTTGGGTGGGTAAGAGTTGGATGGTAAGATATTTATAACGACAAGCTTTGGTGTGCCCTCTCCGTTGAACAATTATTAGAATTCGGTACTTGGGTACCAAGAAGAGTGGCGAAATCTACTGAAACCAAGAATACGGAGCATAGAGCAATCCTGCAATCAGTAGCAATACGAAAGTTGAAGGAGTGGTAGCTGGGGAAAAGGAGAGAGGAGAAACATCTTTTCCGCAGAATGACAAGGGAGTGTGAGCGAATCGAGAGAATTTTACCAAAGAAACAAACGTAAAACCAATGGCAGAAGGATGCGTCTGTACCAAACGCGATGCGTCTGTACCAAACGCATCCTTCTGCAGAGAGGAAGAAAGATACCTGGCAAAATATGCTTAGGATATGTAAAAATATCCGTTAATGGCGGTGAAGAGGATACCGCAGAACTAATCCCTGTCATGGTATAGAATGTATACCGCCTAGACAGAACGAGGTCCAAGTAGCTGTGACCCGATAGTTTGGATAATGAGTACTTTTTCATAGAGAGATCATGGCCAGTATTACCCAATCCTCGGTAAGGGTTAATACCAACAGGGGTACACCTAAGGGCGGCTTCATTTAACCGCTGCTATCGATTCTTGTAGTCAAAGCGATTCCGTTCAGAATGGAGGCGAAAGGGGTTATGGTCAGCACATTGAACGATATACAGACGGACTTACAAGTAGGAAGGGAAATAGCGAACCGTGGACTCTATTATATTGGAATACCGACTCTGATGGACTGGCAAACGATCTTGTCATTCTCGCTACAGGTGAATTTCTTAACACTGTATCGGACGTTCTTAGTAGCGCTCTTGGGTGCACGGCTTCTTGGGCCACGGATTGCAGGCTTAGGGTGAAGGCTAAGAAGAAGGAAAAGGTCCTGTTAACAGGATAAAGAGGATTCCGAACTATCCACACTGCAGGGAATTAAGTTGCAATTGGCGTAATCCTCGATAGCAAGTTGCCTTTGCGGCTCTTTACTCATGTCAGATGCTTGTAGGCAGTAAGTGGGGTCTACGGCCTAGGTTGCATTGGTGCTAAGGCCAGTTCTGACTGGCTGCCATGTTTGGTGGCTTGTGACGGATAAAGGGACAAATGTGTGTGATCTAAACAGGTTAAATAGGATTGCCTTGAGATGCATGCCTGGGACTATGGGCACTTCTGCGACAAGGTCACTGGAGGTTATGATGGGAATCCAGCCAATCGGTTTGTTTATTATAGAGTCGACAGACACTGTTCAGACTATTTCAGCTCAACCTCCTTAGCAGAAGCCCAGTCAGACATACCCGTATACCAGACAGCACAGACGGACTTACAAGTAGGAAAGGAATACTGGACCTTGGACTATATTATATTATGATACCGACTCTGACGGAATGTCTGAAGGGTCGGATTAGGTTTACGCAAAATAAAATATTTGCAGATGAATCTAAGTTGGAGAATGGGAGCGGTTGTGGCGTATATTGCGGTGAACTTAACGCCTTTTTGCGATAAGGGCAGGGGAGATTGTGCCATCCAGAGAAATGGATCGATCTAACATCTGACTATCGCTGTAGATATAGTCAAGCAGCATCGAAAGCTTAAATCGTCACCAGTATGAGATGTAAAGTGTGTCGTTGTTGAGAGATTTTAAATTGTCTACAGAGGTGTCATAACCTGGCGTTATGCTGGGTTCCTGGACATGTATCAATACTAAAGTATACCCGTAACTATCGAAAAATTTTCATGAAATTAAGGAGCGTTAAAAAAATACATCGTAAAATCGCTGGAACATATCAGTCGGATGTGAACTAGGTTAGGTTAGACGGACGCTCGAAATTAATACATGGATAGTCAGTTGTCAACGGAAAAGGCACATCTGAATATGGCTATCGGAATTACAGCAGAGCATAATAAGCTAAGTAATCATATGTCTCGTATTGGCATTACGAATGATGACATCTGTCGGTGGTGTTATGAGATTGCAGTAATACTGCAATAAAATGGCCATTTGTCAATAGATTCTCTTGAAATTTGTCAAGAAGGATTTTCTTTTGACTCTCAATATTACTGGTGAACTTCATAGAAATCGTTTCAGATTTGGATAAAGCTCCTATATATATGTTCGTCCGATTTGCAGTTATAATGAAATTAAGCGGTCAATTGTTAACCGATTCTCTTGAAATTCGGTAGGAAGGATTTTCTCTTGACTCTTGACATCGAAATTTCATAGAATTCGTTTCAGATTTAGATATAGCTGCCATATATGTATATCGCCCGATTTTCATTCCTAGAACAATTGCAAGCGCATTTATTGGCCAAAATTGTCAAAACTTTGTTCAGCACTTTCCTCGGCTGGATATGAATTATGCGATTTTGAAACAATACTCTAAAGTTTTCAAGGAAACAGAAAAGAGTATTGCTTCATCCAGCACCATTTCGGAAAGAGATTTTCTTCACGAATCCAACGGTGTCCTCAGAATTTTGAAATTCGCAAAACAAAAGATGTTACAACAATTTCAAACTCACCTCGATATTTTTAGCATTTTTCGGATAATAATTATGCGATTTTGAGCTTGTTTTTTGAAGAAAAAGCATAGGAGTTGCACTAATCCGAATTTTTTGCCATATCCTTCAATACTGCATACTCAACTCGAAAAATTTTTTCTCATCAAAAATTGCAAATTTTCATAAGGGGTTAGCCTTTGCTAAAAAAATGCAAAAAAAAATAAAGTGTGAATTTTTAAGTAATTCTTTTTATTGTACGAATCTTCTTCGAATTTCGAATTGCGGAATGCTGGAAAATTTTCGAAATTCAAAAAAATGAAAGAGTTACAGCGTTTTTGGCCTTGAAAACGACTTTGAATTTTTACGCCCAAAAACAATTGGTTTTAGCGATATTTTTCACAGAAAACTTTACAGTATTGCTTCATGCAGCACCTCTAAGGAAAG
Source organism: Stomoxys calcitrans (assembly GCF_963082655.1). Lineage (NCBI taxonomy): Eukaryota > Metazoa > Arthropoda > Insecta > Diptera > Muscidae > Stomoxys > Stomoxys calcitrans. Next base: position 145,862,421 of record NC_081555.1, on the reverse strand, counting down.
AGATTTTCTTCACGAATCCAACGGTGTCCTCAGAATTTTGAAATTCGCAAAACAAAAGATGTTACAGCAATTTCAAACTCACTTCGATTTTTTGCATTTTTCGGATATTAATTATGCGATTTTGAGCTTGTTTTTTTGAAGAAAAAACATAGGAGTTGCACTAATCCCAATTTTTTGCCATAATCTTCAATACTGTATACTCAACTCGAAAAATTTTTTCTTATCAAAAATTGCTAATTTTCATAAGGGGATAGCCTTTGCAAAAAAATGCAAAAAAAATAAAGTGCAAATTTTTAAGTAATTTTGTTTATTGTACGAATCTTCTTCGAATTTCGAATTGCGGAATGCTGGAAAATTTTCGAAATTCAAAAAAATTAAAGAGTTACAGCGTTTTTGACCTTGAAAACGACTTTGAATTTTTACGCCCAAAAACAATTGGTTTTAGTGATATTTTTCACAGAAAACTTTACAGCATTGCTTCATCCTGCACCTCTAAGGAAAGAGATTTTCTTCACGAATACAACGGTGTCATCAGAATTTTGAAATTCGCAAAACAAAAGATGTTACAGCAATTTCAAACTCACTTCGATTTTTTGCATTTTTCGGATATTAATTATGCGATTTTGAGCTTGTTTTTTTGAAGAAAAAACATAGGAGTTGCACTAATCCCAATTTTTTGCCATAATCTTCAATACTGTATACTCAGCCCAAAAATTTTTTTCCCATCAAAAATTGCAAATTTTCATAAGCCTTTTCATTTTAGCCTTTGCTAAAAAAATGCAAAAAAATTAAAATGTGAAATTTTAAGTAATTTTGTTTATTGTACGAATCTTCTTCGAATTTTGAACTACGGAATGCTGGAAAATTTTCGAAATTCGAAAAAATGAAGGAGTTACAGCCTTTTTGGCCTTGAAAACGACCTTGAATTTTTACACCCAAAAACAATTGGTTTTAGCGATATTTTTGACAGAAAACTTTACAGCATTGCTTCATCGTGCACCTCTAAGGAAAGAGATTTTCTTCACGAATCCAACGGTGTCCTCAGAATTTTGAAATTCGCAAAACTAAAAATGTTACAGCAATTTCAAACTCACCTTAACTTTTCTGGCAATTTTCGGATATGAATTATGCGATTTTGAGCTTGTTTTTTGAAGAAACAACATAGGAGTTGCACTTATCCGATTTGTTTGCCATAATCTTCAATACTGTTTACTCAACTCGAAAAATTTTTTCGCATCAAAAATTGCAAATTTTCATAAGGGGTTAGCCTTTGCTAAAAAATGCAAAAAAAAAAATAAAATGTGAAATTTTGAGTAATTTTGTTTATTGTACGAATCTTCTTCGAATTTCGAATTGCGGAATGCTGGAAAATTTTCGAAATTCGAAAAAATGAAGGAGTTACAGCCTTTTTGGCCTTGAAAACGACCTTGAATTTTTACACCCAAAAACAATTGGTTTTAGCGATATTTTTGACAGAAAACTTTACAGCATTGCTTCATCGTGCACCTCTAAGGAAAGAGATTTTCTTCACGAATCCAACGGTGTCCTCAGAATTTTGAAATTCGCAAAACTAAAAATGTTACAGCAATTTCAAACTCACCTTAACTTTTCTGGCAATTTTCGGATATGAATTATGCGATTTTGAGTTTGTTTTTTGAAGAAACAACATAGGAGTTGCACTTATCCGATTTTTTTGCCATAATCTTCAATACTGTTTACTCAACTCGAAAAATTTTTTCGCATCAAAAATTGCAAATTTTCATAAGGGGTTAGCCTTTGCTAAAAAAATGCAAAAAAAAAATAAAATGTGAAATTTTGAGTAATTCTGTTTATTGTACGAATCTTCTTCGAATTTCGAATTGCGGAATGCTGGAAATTTTTCGAAATTCAAAAAAATTAAAGAGTTACTGCGTGTTTGGCCTTGAAAACGATCTTGAATTTCTACACCCAAAAACAATTGGTTTTAGTGATATTTTTCACAGAAAACTTTACAGCATTGCTTCATCCTGCACCTCTAAGGAAAGAGATTTTCTTCACGAATCCAACGGTGTCCTCAGAATTTTGAAATTCGCAAAACAAAAGATGTTACAGCAATTTCAAACTCACTTCGATTTTTTGCATTTTTCGGATATTAATTATGCGATTTTGAGCTTGTTTTTTTGAAGAAAAAACATAGGAGTTGCACTAATCCCAATTTTTTGTCATAATCTTCAATACTGTATACTCAGCCCAAAAATTTTTTTCGCATCAAAAATTGCAAATTTTCATAAGGGGTTAGCCTTTGCTAAAAAAATGCAAAAAAATTAAAATGTGAAATTTTAAGTAATTTTGTTTATTGTACGAATCTTCTTCGAATTTCGAATTGCGGAATGCTGGAAAATTTTCGAAATTCGAAAAAATGAAGGAGTTACAGCCTTTTTGGCCTTGAAAACGACCTTGAATTTTTATGCCCAAAAACAATTAGTTTTAGCGATATTTTTGACAGAAAACTTTACAGTATTGCTTCATGCAGCACCTCTGCGGAAAGAGATTTTCTTCACGAATCCAACGGTGTCTGAAAAATTCTAAAGTTTGCAAAACTAATGAGGTTACAACAATTGCAAACTTACGTTGGTTTTTTGGAATTTTTATACCCTACACCACTAAAGTGGTACAGGGTATTATAACTTATTGCATTTGTTTGTAACACCCAAAAGAAAGAGAGATAGACCCGTTGATAAGTATACCGATCGACTCAGAATCACTTTCTGATTCGATTAAGGTCTGTCTGTCCGTCTGTCCATATTAATTTGTGTTTGTACACAGATCGCAGCTTTCGTCTTCAAATTTGGTACAGCATGTTTTTCGGTCTAGACACGAAGCCTATTGAAATTGGAAAAAATCGGTTCAGATAGTCATTTGTTAACCGATTCTCTCAAAATTTAGCTAGAAGGATTTTCCTATGTCTTTTAATATTACTGGTGAATTTCATAGAAATCGGTTCAGATAATGAGATCTAAAGATGCCATATATGCATTCCGCCCGATTTCCACTTTTAGGTTCACTGCAAGCACATTAATTGACCAATATTGCCACTGTTGTGCTTAACTCTTTCCTCGATGCCTACCACAATATCTTAGAACTTTGGTCAAAATCGGTTCAGATTTAGATGTAGCTCCCATATTTAAATTCATCATATTTTGGCTAATTTGCAATAATGTTGTCATTTGTCTACCGTATTTATTACAATTTGAATATATTTGATCGAAATTTGATACGGATTGTTTAATAATCCATCTGAAAACATCCGTCGGGGACCATCAAAATTGGTTCAGAATTAAATATAGTTTACACTTTGTACCTAAAGTGTAGGTGCAGGGTATTAGAAGGTCGGCACCGCCCGACTTTTGCCTTTTCTTACTTTGTCGAATGGCGAGAGCCATAAGAAAACCTTTATTGCCAAGTTTCTAGAACATATATATGGAAGCTATATCTAAATCTGAACCGATTTTTTCCAATTTTAATAGGCTTCGTCTCTAGGCCGAAAAACACAACTGTACCAAATTTGAAGACAAATTAACATGGACAGACAGACAGATATAGCTAAATCGAATTGGTGAGTGATTCTGAGTCGATCCCTATACCTATTAATGGGTCTATCTCTCTTCCTTTTGGGTGTTACAAATAAATGCACTAAGTTATAATACCCTGTACGACAGTGGTGGTGTAGGGTATAAAAATTTAAAAAACCAAAGTAAGTTTGCATTTGCTGTAACATCCTTAGTTTTGCAAACTTCAGAATTTTCAGACACCGTTGGATTCGTGAAGAAAATCTCTTTCCGTAGAAGTGCTGGATAAAGCAATACTGTAAAGTTTTCTGTCAAAAATATCGCTAAAACCATTTGTTTTTGGGCGTAAAAATTCAAGGTCGATTTCAAGGCCAAAAACGCTGTAACTCTTTCATTTTTTTTGAATTTCGAAAATTTTCCCGCTTTCCGCAGTTCAAAATTCGAAGAAGATTCGTACAATAAACAGAATTACTCAAAATTTCACATTTTATTTTTTTTTTGCATTTTTTTAGCAAAGGCTAACCCCTTATGAAAATTTTGCAATTTTGCAATTTCTGCCAAATTTAGAGAGAATCGTTAGTTAACAAATAAGCACTGTGCTGCAATATTTCTCAAAATCGGACGAACATATGTATGGGAGCTATATCCAAATCTGAACCGATTTCTATGTAGTTCACCAGTAATGTTGAAAGTCTAAAGAAAATCCTTCCTGCCAAATTTCAAGAGAATTGGTTAACAAATGACCATTTCATTGCATTACTGCCAACCGGACGAACATATATATGGGAGCTATATCCAAATCTGAACCGATTTTTTCCAATTTCAATAGGCTTTGTCTCTAGGCCTTAAAACATGCCCGTACCAAATTTGAAGACGATCGGATGAAAATTGCGACCTGTAGTTTGTACACAAATTATCATGGACAGATAGACGGACATTGCTAAATCGAATCGGAAAGTGATTCTGATTCGATTGGTATACTTTACAATGGGTCTATCCCTCTTCCTTTTGGGTGTTACAAACAAATGCACTTAGCTATAATACACTGTACCACAGTAGTGGTGTAGGGTATAACAAATAGGTTTAACAAATCGAGTGACATTTTTAACCTTCGGCGCGTTTCTTTTATCATTTTTATACCCTCCACCATAGGATGGGGGGTATACTAATTTCATCATTCTGTTTGTAACTACTCGAAATATTCGTCTGAGACCCCATAAAGTATATATATTCTTGATCGTCGCGACATTTTATGTCGATCTAGCCATGTCCGTCCGTCCGTCCGTCCGTCCGTCCGTTCGTCTGTCTGTCGAAAGCAGGCTAACTTCCAAAGGAGTAAAGCTAGCCGCTTGAAATTTTGCACAAATACTTCTTATTAGTGTAGGTCGGTTGGTATTGTAAATGGGCTAAATCGGTCCATGTTTTGATATAGCTGCCATATAAACCGATCTTGGGTCTTGGCTTGAGCCTCTAGAGTGCGCAATTCTTATCCGATTGGAATGAAATTTTTCCCGAGGTGTTTTGTTATGATATACAACAACCGTGCCAAGTATGGTTCAAATCGATATAGCTGCCATATAAACCGATCTTGGGTCTTGACTTCTTGAGCCTCTAGAGTGCGCAATTCTTATCCGATTGGAATGAAGTTTTGCACGATGTGTTTTGTTATGATATCCAATAACTGTGCCAAGTATGGTTCAAATCGGTCGATAACCCGATATAGCTGTCATTTAAACCGATCTTGGGTCTTGACTTCTTGAGCCTTTAGAGTGCGCAATTCTTATCCGATCGGAATGAAATTTTGCATGACGTGTTTTGTTATGATATCCAACAACTGTGCCAAGTATGGTTCAAATCGATTCATAACCGATCTTGGGTCTTGACTTCTTGAGCTTCTAGAGGGCGCAATTCCTATCCGATTTGGCTGAATTTTTGCAAGACGTATTTTATTCTTACTTTTAACAACTGTGTCAAATAAGGTTCAAATCGGTTCATAACCTGATATAGCTGCCATATAAACCGATCTGGGATCTTGACTTCTTGAGCCTCTAGAGGTCGCAATTATTATCCGATTTGCCTGAAATGTTGTGCGACGGATCCTCTCATAACCATCAACATACGTGTTTATTATGGTCTGAATCGGTCTATAGCCCGATACAGCTCCCATATAAATCAATCTCTCTATTTTACTTCTTGAGCCCCCAAAGGGCGCAATTCTTATTCGAATTGGCTGACATTTTACACAGGTCACCAACATATAATTTAATTGTGGTCCAAACCGGACCATATCTTGATATCGCTCTAATAGCAGAGCAAATCTTTTCTTATTTCCTTTTTTGCCTAAGAAGAGATGCCGGGAAAAGAACTCGACAAATGCGATCCATGGTGGAGGGTATATAAGATTCGGCCCGGCCGAACTTAGCACGCTTTTACTTATTCATAATGAAAAAGCACCCCAAATTTGGGGCCTTTTTTCATTTTCAATTTTGGGGCTCAATTTTTTTAAGCCCACTGTCATGCGCCAATTTTTTTCATAAATAATTTTTAATTTCCATACAAGGACGACATTATAATATTCTGCCAAACTTGGTATTCATTTCTCCTTGTAAGTAATATTATTCTCAAATATAGATTTTGGATATGCCTTACATTCTGCCATATTCTACCCATATCTACCCTCCATATATGATGAAACAATATAATTACTCATTTCGAGTTAATGAGACATTTATCTTAATTAGATTTCCTTTTTGAGGCCGGACGTACATACCACAGCATGACCTCCTTACAAACAGAGTTTCCTTTTGGGGCAACAACATGAAAGGATACTCAGTTTGCTGGTAATTTGGGGGCATCTATTATCATGTCATTAACTTTAGTATTATGAAGATATCACTTGCCAAAGTACAACAAACACTATACAAAGTAGTTTGGTCCATGATACTAGGACATTGCTATATACAAGGTTTCTGATGGTAGCACACTGATAGGTGCACATTCAAAAGCAATTAAGTGACCAGGACATGAGATTTTATCATTTTATCTCATAATCGTTAACTTCAAATTATTGTCTTTTTAGTAGAAGTTTTAATAAGAATGATGAGTAGTTATGTTGTCATTATCAAACATCAAAGGAAAGGACAAAAATATGACAACATATGACTATATGACAGCTATATCTAAATACAGTTCGATCTTTACCATATTTGGGTCGGATGGCAGGTGGCTTAAAACTTCTTACTGTTTCAAATTTCAGCTAAATCGGACAAAAAATAAAGCTTTTATTCGCTTCAGACCCTTTATCGGGAGATCGATCTATATGGCAGCTATATCTAAATAAAGTCAGATCTAATCCATATCTGAGTCAGACATCGGGAGACTTTAAATAACCCACTGTTTCAAATTTCAGCGAAATCGGTCAAAAAATAAAGCTTTTTTGGGCTTCAGACCCTTTACGGCAGATCGGTCTATATGGTAGCTATATCTAAATATAGTCCGATCTAAACCATATTTGGGTCCTATGTTGAGAGACGTAAAACTACTCAATGTTTCAAATTTCAGCTAAATCGGATAAAAAATAAAGCTTTTATTCGCTTCAGACCCTTTATCGGGATATAGGTCCGTATAGCAGCTATATCTAAATATAGTCCAATCCGAACCATAATTGGGACGGATGTCGGGAGAACTAAGACTACATTCTGTTTCAAATTTCAGCGAAATCGGTTAAAAAATAAAGCTTTTACAGGCTTCAGACCCTTAATCGGGAGATCGGTCTATATGGCAGCTATATCTAAATATAGTCCGATCTGAACCATATTTGGGCCCTATGTTAGGAGGCAAAAAACTACCCAATGTTTTAAATTTCAGCGAAATCGGTTAAAAAATAAAGCTTTTATGGGCTTCAGACCCTTAATCGGGAGATCGATCTATATGGCAGCTATATCTAAATATAGTCCGATCTGAACCACATTTGGGTCCTACGTTAGTAGGCGTAAAACTACCCAATGTTTAAAATTTCAGCGGAATCGGTTAAAAAATAAAGCTTTTATGGGCTTAAGACCCTTTTTCTGGGGATCGGTCTATATGGCAGCTATTCCTAAATATAGTCCGATTTAATCCATATTTAGGTCAAATATCAGGAGACTTAAGAAAATTTCAGCGAAATCGGGTATTAAATAAAGCTTTTATGGGCTTCAGACCCTTTATCTGGGGATCGGTCTATATGGCAGCTATTTATAAATATAGTCCGATATGGACCATATTTGGGTCAGGTTTCCGGAAGCCCAAAACTACTCACTGTTTCTAATTTCAGCGAAATTGGATGAAAAATAAAGCATTTATGGGCACTAGACCCTTTATCGGAAAATTGGTCTATATAGCAGCTATATTCAAATATAGTCCGATTTGGCCCGTTCAAGAACTTAACCAGCGTGCATCAAAAAGACGTATCTGTGCCAAATTTCAGCTCATTATCTCAGTTTTTAAAGCTTTAGAGTGATTACAACAGATGGACCGACAGACACACGGACATCGTTAAATCGTCTTCGAATTTTACGACGATCCGAAATATATATACTTTGTTGGATCAGAAATAGATATTCCGATGTGTTGCAAACGGAATAAGTAAATGAATATACCCCCCTGGTGGTGGGTATAAAAAAGTTAAAAGTACAAAAATTAGGTGGTAGATCGTTCCACAATCGAACTGCGTGTATAAAAAACTGTCTATTTGAAACTAAGTATCTGGTTCCGGGGTTACTACAGGAGGAAGCAGATTATCTGGCGCCCCACCTGGCAAATATTTTCACAGCGTGTCTGGGACTTGCATATGTTCCGAAAGCCTGGCATGAGGCAAGGGTGGTTTTTATACCCAAGCCCGACAAGGCAAGTTATGCGACACCAACCCACCTACAGACTCGTAAGCCTTACGTCCTTTCTACTCAAAACCATGGAACGTATTGTGGACACTATGATAAAGAGTAGGACATCCACGCACTCCACAGGGGGGCATTTTATCGCCACAACTATGGATGACTACCATAAATTACCTATTACGGATGCTGATTGAGGAGGCATTCTTCTACCATTGCACAGCTCACTAATTAGTCTGCAGTTGGAAGCATGTAATCTTTTTTGGGGCTGACTGGACTGATGAGATGCCTTGGTTGACATTGAAATCGCGATCTGCATCTCCCAATACATTACAACACACCACATATGCCTTACCTTTTTAAAAAGGTTTCTATTTTGCTTCCTATTCTAAATAGAAGCAAAATCAAAGCCTATTGGTTTCAGCTAGACAAATAAATTCAACAACTATATGAAACAACCAAAATAAAATAGCGAAAAAATCTGATAATTGGTTTTAATTTGATTTTGCCATTCACAATAGAGAATTTCTGCTTCTGAAAAACATATCATGGCAATTCCGACGACAGATGTTTTAATTAAGCCTGTTCTGGTAATATATCCAGAACTTCATTGTCCTGGATATATGTAATTTTTTATTTTCATATAGTACTAAAATAAAACACAGCTATAGTTGCTTGTACAATGCCTTAACGAATAGCGCAAAGTTGCCCAAAACAACCTATAAATCATACAAATGACAGCATGCTGGCGCTTTTCAAGAATTATCAGTAATCGTTATCGAAGACAATTATGAAATCGATTACTAATAACAAACTCCCACAGCTGTTTGGATGCGAAAATAAAAAAAGTTATAAAGCAAATTGAAACATTTTTATATTTCTATGTATCAAACATTCAGAACATGCCGATCACAAACAAAGAGAAGCTTGGCCTTATGGATCTCCTAGAGCCACCAATTCTAATACAGGTAGCGAGAAGTGTCACAAAAAATGTTGTAGACATATCTACGCCTGAAGGTAAGTAGCCGGTATTTTTTGCATACCCTTTACTTATGCCTATTTCTGTTTTTGTTTTCTCGTAGAAGCCCTGGAGTATATACTCACGCACTCGTCAGACTGTCTGACGTTGCTAAATAAAAAGGCCATAACAAAAGAGATTTTATTTAGATATCTACATCGAAAAAAGATATCCATAAGCAGTGATATCACCAAAGCCATATTGGTGAACAAGGTCATAGAGTATTGGAATGATACAACAAACTTAATGCCTGAAATAGAAGCTAAAACAGAGGATAGTACTGAATATCCTGCCTTAGCTGAATCAGCTATTGGTGATTCAAATGTGCTGAGCAATAAGCATATACCAACCATTACGTCAATTGCCTCGGATCAGTCAGAATTCCCAATAAATTTGTTGGCTCGCAAATTTTCCGAATGGTTTTTCAACAACTACAACCAGCACACATTAAAGCATGAAGATTTCTGGCAGGATGCTAGACTCTTATTACAAATAACAGCCAGTGATGGCAGTGACCTTCAAGACTGTGATAGCTCATGCTCAACATTAGAAACGCTCTATGAAACTCAACAACGTTTTGGTTTCTTCTTCAATCCCAATTTATCACATTCTGGTGTGCAGGGACGTATGGATGTGCATGGATTGGTGTTGGTTTTGGCATGTGGTACCTTGCACACCCATGTGGACTGTGTTGGTATATTTGAATGTATCTTTGGCTTATTACGTGATCCATTCTCCGAGAACAATTGGAAAACAAAAACTATAAAATTAATGTTAAGAAGCAAGGGAGCGCCGAGTATACCATCTTTACAAGAAAGTGACACATTGAGGGAGGCTTTAACTTTACCCGTACCTGAAGGAGATTTGACTTAAACTAAATAAATCTATGTAAATATATTATTGTTTTGTATATATATGAATGTATTTTGGAATTCCTAGGAGATAAGTGAAGCTCTTAAAATATTGTTGTTGTTGTAGCAGTTTGTTGTGTTCTATCGTACATCCGTTTGATTCTGTTGAGTGTCAAGATCCAGGAACTTTGCGACTAAGAAGGGCGTCCAGAAGGATCTGGGTCTGGCTGGGCCGTTAAAAAGGGGACGTGTAGCGTGTAGTCCCTGGTCACAATAAGGATATACATCTTGCACGTCGGCATCAATCCTTGCTCTAATAGGAGTTGAGGCGGCTGCATCTGTCTACACTTAATTGAGCCAGAACTACTCTGGTTTGCCTGAATAGGTCAATTACTTCAGGTGCAATGGGAGGCGGTCGTTCTCCAAGGACTACATTCATCCGGTAGCTATTTACCGTATCTGCTACCGTGTCTGCATGAATGTTTTCTAGACCCGCTTGATCTAGAGGTTCTCTCTTGTAGCGCTGAACCTCACGTTCTAGATCGTGTAGGTCTACCTTAAGGCTTCTGGGCGGTAGATATCTATCCACAAGATTATGATTTGGATGGTCACTGCGTTAACAGTCCAAAAGGTATTGCTTGGACAGCATGTAGTTATGTCTTTGCACTGGTAGGATCTTTGTCTCCTGATGTAGGTGGTCCACTTGAGAACTGAGGAGACAGCCCGTCGCAGTTCGGACAGATATGAATATTATTCCACTGCATGTCACAGAACTGACAAGACCACAAAGGCGCTGCATAACTTACCACAGACCGGCCAATTGCTTTGTACGTGGTCAACAAGGTTTCTTTGTCTGCACCCCAAGTGCTGCCAGCAAGTGACTTGAGGACCTTATTTGTATACCCAGTTTAATCCCATGGCAGCCGGTTGTACGCACCGGATTGACCCAATGGAACTCTTCATCGGCAAGGGCTGCCGCCTCAGTGTCCGCGGTCGTCTTTTTTCGTCATGGGAGAGGCACATCACGAAGTGCCTTCTCTGCACGCTTCTGGTCCGTGCCGGGATTGAAAAGAACCCCGGACCCTGGTTCTGTTCGGTTTGCCAGAACCACCTCCATCATCTGTCGGTGAGGTGTAACCGGTGCATGGAGTAGGTACATTTCCGATCTTGCTCTGGCCTCATTTCACTACGGGAGTACTGTCATACTGGATGTGTTACAAGGCTTAATACCATGATCGTGCAATCGTTCGCATATTATACGATATCTATGCCGTCTGGAGGGTGTGGAATGGAGGATAGGTAGAGGTTAAACAGTGCCTGAGATATGGCCCCGCCTTGGGGAATTCCCTGTTTCACTCTACGGTTCTTCGACTTCTTATCCCTAAATTCCACAAATGACTGGCGACCACACAGATAATATGCGACCCAACGTTTCAGGCCTGGCTGGAGGGACGTGTTTGCGATGTCCTCGAATAGTTTGGCATGGCTGACCGTGTCGAATGCTGTCGATAGGTCCAGTGCCACAAGGACCGTCCTATCACATGGCCTGGGCTGATGGAAGCCACGGCAAATGTGTGCGGTGATGGCATGCAAAGCAGTTGTTGTGCTATGCAGTCTTCGAAATCAAGTTGATGCTCGGCGAATGGAAATTCTCCTACGAGGCTCGGGAGGAGTAATGCCTCAAGCGTCTTAGCCACTGGTGAGAGAAGTGAGATCGGTCTGTACGACTCCCCCAAACTCGAGTCCTTTCCAGGCTTCAGTAACAGGATCACTCTGCCCATTTTCCAGACATCGGGAACTATAAGAGTGTTCAATGACAGTTTGAGGACAGTGGTAAGGTACTCAACTCCAGGTGAATCCAGATTTTTCAGCATCAATGTAGAGATTCCGTCGGGGCCTAACGCCTTGGATGATTTGGCGCCACGGATGATATTCGTAACTTCGCCTACGGTAAATTGTGATAGCTGTCCATCGGCTCGGATACCACGAATACGGCGAATGGCTCTCCTCCTTGGCCTGTCACTCTCGGGATGCACAATAAATTGACGGTTAAACAACCTGGCGCATCTCTTCAGATCAGACACCGTTATTCGGCAAAAATGACTGAGATCCTGTCATCTCGTCTGCCGAGGTTCGAGAGTGACTTAACAGTAGACCACAGCTTGCCTAAACCGGTACCTATGTTACATTGCTCCAAGTGTTCCAGCCACAAATTCCGCTTATGTTCGTTGACTATCCTGTTTAATTACAAATTCAGCTCGCTGATTCTGGGGTTAGTAGTGTCCGTACAACGAATACCATCACGCTTGTCTGCGAGTACCACTGCCTGCGCCGGGAAATTGGGCCCCACATGGAGTTTCGACCGGGTGGTATAAAGCGAGCGGCTGCTGCGTTAATGATGACTCGGAATTTCCTCTCGGCAACTAGCACATCCGGGGAGGGTGTCAGTTCAATGAAGCGGCGATTGGTGTACTCTCTGAAGCCAGCCCAATCGGCCTGCTTATGATTGATAAACGTCCGGCGCTCAGAAGTTATGAAGTCGGGTGGTCGATCGATGGTGAGAATTATGGGGAGGTGGTTGGGATACGACACTCAAGAGATCGGGGGATGCAATGGAAATGTCTGGCGAGCTGCTGCGTCTCCTCGTAATCCTCCTCATACACCGTGAAAAACGTAGAGCCTTCATTTTTTTCTCCCAAAGCTATGCCCCGCTGTTCGTTACCTAGGGGAGAGTGCCGTGAAACGTGATGCACATTGAAGTCTCCTAGAACCAGACGATAATGGCCTGATAGTAGCCCAACAAAAATTTATACCCAACGAAACTACCTTGAGTGGCAAATGCCGTAAATTGAAATGTCAAAGTGGTGTAAGAAATATACTTTGTTTTACAACTTATCTTCTTCAAATGTCTTATATATTTATATTTTCATCTTTACAACACTATTTTGTGGCTTATGTGTGGAATACCATATCAAATAGAACATCGTTTTAAGATTTCAGAAAAACATTACAGCTGTGATATCAAGCCTTTGACATTTAGATTTACTACAAAATCAAAACAAAAATAAAAAAATTTTACTCAGCTGTTCGCATGACTTCACCTTATTAGTTAATCCTGCCGTACAATGTATTTCTTCACCGTAGCCATACGGGCATATTTTAAAGTCCTTACCTTGCTCTTAAAAGTGGCCTTAATAAAAAAAAGTCCGTCGGATTGGCATGTGGCGAATTGGACAGCCACCTTGTGGACCAAATAAAGTACAGAACATGATTTTTTTCCATTCTTGGTTTACACATGCTGAAGCACAGTGCTGAGTCTTATTGTGACGGTGCTGAGTCTTGTTAGTACGTCCATGGTCTGCGACTGAAATATTTGCTTGCCCACGGCTCAAAAACAGCCACCAACTTGTTCTTACGATAATAAATTGCTTTTACTTTGATTGATTTGAGCTAAACTTTAAAGGGATCATGTCCACCACGGTACCATCAAAGCTGTAACTTGCCGTTTCTTACTTTTCTCCCATGGCGAAACAATTAAAGGTGGTCTCATTTGTACAACAACCATAAATCATATGATGCAATCCGTCATCGTGCCATCAAGCTGATCGACGTTTTGCCAACACACACAAAGAAAATTGTGTATACGTGTGCGTACATGAGCAGAGAATATGCGAGAAAGAATGCAAACAAAAACCTGACATCTTAATACCGTCAAACCTGGCCGGCAGTTAACAGCTGTTTCCGTGAGACCACCTTTTAAAATTCACCTTGCTTTTCCCCAAGATTTGGTATCATTTGTTCTTCAGATGTTGCCTTCTCTTGGCTACAATTTGGAATTTTTTGTTGCCGAATTTGGATGGCCATTAATTGAGTCATTTCAACCTTTTGTAGCCCATTTATTTTGCATAAATTATTCCTAAATACGAACAAGTATGTGTTTATTTATTTTATATTATAATTACACTCAAAAAATCACATTTTAACTTTTATTTTAACTATTTATATCAAGTAACAATTCTATTCGATTGCTCCAGAACTCACGAGTGGATTTCGAACAGCTCATACTCGATTATGCACTCGTTAATAAATGCCATAATCTCGAATGTCGATAGTGCTTCGAATCGTTAAAGAATGCGTAATGCCAAAACAAAAAGTTTCGAACAATTTTACTCGTTCACGTATGCGGTAATTCGGCTCCAGAGCAAGATCGCAAATGTACCCACTCCATGCACCGGAACCAGGGACCGATTTCTTTTCAATCCCGGCACTGACCAGATTGTCATGCCTCTCCCATGACGAAAAAAGATGAAGACGATGAAGATCTCATTGGGCCAATCCCGGGGCGTACAACCGACTACCATCGTTTCATAACCTGATATAGCTCCCATATTAACCCGAACTCCTAATTATACATTTTGAGCCTCCAGAGGGCGCAATTCATAACCGAATTTGGTAAAATTTTGTACAACGACTTCCTCAACAAACTTCAAAATAGTTGCCAAATATGGTCTAAATCGATTCATAACCTGATATAGCTTCTAAATAAACATCTCTCCCGATTTTGCTTCTTGAGCCACTATAGGGCGCAATTCTTATACGAATTGGCTGAAATGGCTTCTACTTTGCTCTCCAGTAGCCAATCCAAGTATGGCCCTAATATGTTCGTAACTTGGGCAAATTTGTTAAAAGTTAAGTTTTACTTACGTTCTCTTAGTATCCACTTCAGGCAAAATTTGTCAAATAAAACAAATTTTTTCCTATTTATACATTTTGTTTTATTGTTAATTTTATTTTTTAATTAAGTATAAAAATTAGATTCTTAGAATTTGACACATGTTAATATTGCCTTAACACTAGAATTTGTATAAATCTTAATTTAATAGTTGTTACAACTTAGTGATGAGTAAAATAAAAATGAGATATTTATAAAATAAAGCACACAACACATTAAATATTAATATAATTTTAGTTGATTCTATATTATAAAAGAGAAACTCAAACTTCTTGCCATTTTGTTTCAAAGCCTTTGGGGGACATTTTGGCTAAATGGGGGAAAAGAATGGCGAAAGAAAAAAAATAGCATAGAACAGCAAGCTATGCTAAAAACTGTTAACAAAAGCAATGTTTACAGTTCTCATATGAAAAAGGAAGCAAAAGTTGAGGGGAATGAACCTCGGGGAAAAAGTCCATAGATTAATGGGTCCATTATGAATGGCAACCCAACTTCAGTTGCTTTGCCAACTGCCATATTCGTTACAGAAATTTTTATTTTCGTATTGATTTACGTACTTTTTTACAAATTTCTTAGTAGCTGAACTTGAAAAATACTTATATTGAATTAAATAGACAAAAATTTCAAACTTTATAATATCTTTGACTTCGTGGTTTTATCTCTTGGCAACCCAACTGTAGTCGAGTTGCAATCCATAATCGACCCATCGTTGCCAATATAGATTGCGATTCCTGTTCTGTTAAAACGGTTCTCATACGGTTTGTATTGGGAATGGTATTCAACCCTATTTGTCTGTAGTGCCCTTTGATATGAAATATTCTTTCGTATTTCGCATTCACTGGCCGAAGCCTGATCCTTTCTAAAAGGAGGGAAACTACAAATTCATGAAGGCATTGAATTTTTCAGACGAACTTTACCCGGATATTAAGGAACACGTCCGAGACACTACAAGAACAAGAATAGGGAATTCGAATAACTCAAGAGAGGATCCTGAGGCAGTAACTAACGGTCAAATCGTTGTCAGAAACGAATCGACCATACAAATTCATGAAAACATTGATTTTTTTCAAACGAACACGACTATTTATCGAAAATTAATACATTCCCTGACAAACTTTACCCGGAGGTTAAGGAACACGTCCGAGACGCGACAAGAACAAGAATGGAGAATTCGAATAATTCTAGAGAGGATTCTGAGGACGTTAATGACGGTTAATTTGTTGTCAAAAAAAATTCAGACGAAACATATTAACGCAATGATTCTCAAAACAGATAGTTGGACAAAAGAAAATACATAAATGTAAATTAAGATTAGATACCAAAGTAAATACCGATCAGAACAACTCTCACATTTTACCCGACCAAACTGTTGGGGAACCATCCTATCAATGCAACACTGTCTGGTTTTTTGTACGCATGAGCTTTTCTCTTTTACTTTTTATTTAGTCTTATTCCTACTGTCAACTATACAACACATACAGTCCACTCCATCGAAGAATAAAGCGAATAATTATTGTATTATTGAATATTTACAATTAACTTAATTTGTTTTTATTTGCAGAGTATTCTCCATCATTTGATGGTCCTCCTCACCAAATATCGAAATCAGTGACAAGCGAGATAGTGCGGAATAAGTAATTCAACGTTTTCGAAAACAAGACACAATTCGGAAAAAACAAATCATTTCTTTCGGGTGCTAGTCAGCACAATACGCGTTTGTGTATTCCATTGGGAAGATGAGTTGTTTAAAGAAGACATGACTACATATATTGGTGTATACGAGAAAGAAGAAAAACATTGGTTTTTCATACATACAAAGTAAACAAAATAGAATCTGAGTCTCGGTTGATGACGAAACAGGTGGTGCGATGATGAAAAACATGGTTAACGAGGTTTAAACACAGACACAAGTTGAAAAGAAAAAATAACACATTATGTAAGCGTGAGTGTAATGAGAAAGAGCTTTACAGAGAGAGGCAAGAATTTGAATGTTTAACGGTCGTTGTGAAATTATTTTATGTTAATGAAAAGAGCTTTCTGTTATAGCCGCTGTGAATGATTGATACACGCAACAGCGCATGTACTCGTGGGTCCGTTAACAGCTTATGGTTGTATGCTCATGCTCAGATGTTTGTTTACATTTTGTTTGGCTAGCGAGCGATACTTGGTGTGTTTTTATATGAATGTGAGAGAGAGAGATATATACAAACACATAAATACATTTCGGTTTCTGTGGAGATAAAAACTTTTCGGTTTGTTTACATACATTCAAACATTTGGTTGGTGGCTTTGATTACATTCGGACACGGTTGTTGAAATACACATTTTTACAGGCTACTGACTGCATATTGGGACGCAGTTTTTATAATAACAGAACACACTAACACGTTACACAATTCAAAGTAAGTACGTTTTTTACCTATTAGAATGGCAATGTCTAGGAAATCATTGGTGTCGAAATGCCGGATTGAGAAGGGTGCGATTACACAGGCATTTACATTTGTGGAAGATCCCCCTGCCCAGTTATTTGCAGAGCAGATTGAGTCTCGACCTAATCGGTTGGAGGCGGCATGGAATGAATTCATGAGATTGGTTGGCGAATTGTACGCATTTGAGGAACAGGACGGTTTTATTGATCCGGTGCGAGACATCATGGAATATGAGGAAAAATATTTGCACTGCCGGGAAAGGCTGAATCGTATGTTGAACGATTTGGGTCCTCGCGAATCTACACCGGAGCCTTAGCATGAAATGTTTTCTCGTCTAATGGAACAGCACTCAAACTTATTGCAAAGATTGGAATCGCCAAATAGTACGCGCCATATGGACGGGGAATTGCCAAAATTGAATATAGAAACATTCACGGGCAGTTATAAGGAATGGCCAGCTTTCAAGGATTTGTTTGTTAGCGCAATAGATTCAAAACCTAATCAAAAAAATGTCCAGAAATTTCACTATTTGAAATCCTTATTGAAAGAAGACGCGGCAAATCTTATTAAATACATGCAAATCTCGAATCTCACAGCTAATGAAGTTATAAGAGGTTTGGGGGCAATTGATTACACGGAACGTGATCATTGGCTATACATTCTACAGAACAAGATTGACTCGGAATCTCGTCGAAAGTGGACTGAACATTCTCGGGATGCATCAAAGCATACAATAGCTACCTTTTTAAGTTTTTTGGATCGATACTGCGATGATTTGGAACTGGGAAAAAACATTTCTTCCAAACCTTCAGGTCATAAACGGAACTCATCTACAACATTGGTTGCTACCAACACTAAGCAAAATTGTAATGACTGTGGCTCTGATGCTCATCAGACACATAAGTGCACAAATTTCCTTTCCATATCGGTCGAACAGCGACAAAAACTGGTTAAAGATAAGACTCTTTGTTTTAATTGCCTTCGTAGTGGTAGTTTTTGTTCGAAACAACAAAGGAGACCTTATAACATGTCGTTTATTGCTTGACACTGGTTCAGAGTTGTCGTACATCTCGGAAGATTGTATGATACGTTTGGGTTTATCACGGAATTGTTCGAAAATTGCTCTTTCTGGAATTGGATCTGTGAAGGCTGAATCAACGCACTATCACAGTAATGTCCATATCATATCAAGAAATTCGAAGTTACTTTGGTGGAACAGCACTTTCGGGTCACTCATGCTAGGCATACTGATGGACGTTAGATTGTCGAGTCACCATTCAAGGCACAAGATACTACATTCAAGGGCACATTCCAAGGTGCGCTTAATAGGTTCAAAGCCACCGAACGTAGGCTGGTTAGAGATCCAGGCTTAAGAGAGAATTACACACAATTTGTGAATGATTACCGCCGATTAGGACATATGCGTGAACTTTCACCACCCGAGGTTGACGTCCACGATGGTCGTGTATTCTATTTACCACATCTTCCGATTGTTGGTCCTAAACTTAGCGTAGTATTTGACGGCTCTTTTCAAGATTTAGACAACAAACTTTATATTGACTGAATGACAAACTTTATATTGGCCCAGCAATACAACGGAATTTATTTGCTGTTTGCTTTCGTTTTCGGCTGCATAGACTGGTCTTCTCGGCAGACATCGTCAAAATATTTCGTCAGATATGGGTGGCTGAGAAGCATCGCAACTTTCAACGGATAATTTGGGGAGCCGATCCTAGCGAAGAACTAAAGCATTTTCCGGTCACTTAGGGAACGTCTTCGGCGTCATATTTAGCAGTTCGTGTATTGGAACAACTAGCGATGGACTATCGAGATTCTCATCTTAATGCTTTACGAATTTTATTAGAAGACTTTTACGTCGATGACGTAATTACAGGAGCTTTAACAAAGGAAGAGCTTTTGGCAAACCGTGAACAACTTGTCAATTTACTGTGAGGATATTGATCCACATGGCGAAGAAGAGGATCATTTTCTGCATACGGTCCAGAATAACGCGACAAAGGTTCTTGTTATTTATTGAAATTCCAACGAAGACAGTATTCGATATAAGATAAATCTGGACAACAATCAACATGCTACGAAAAGGAGAGTGATATCGGTTTCGCCTATTGTTGTGAAATTCAAGATATTATTCCAAGAACTATGGTTGCTTAATCTTGGGTGGGTTGAACCTCAACCGCAAAATCTGGCACGACTTTGGCTGAAGTACAGAGATGATCTGCAGAACCTCGTTCACTTGAAGTTACCTCGATATGTACCAAACTCAACAGCACACATACAACTGCACGGTTTTAGTGATGCCTCCATTAAGGCATATGCGGCTGTAGTGTATTGCAGACTGGAAGATCAAAATGGAAATATCTACGTTTCTATTATCGCATCGAAGACACGTGTGGCACCAATTAAGCAAATATCGCTTTCGCGATTTGAGTTATGCGGCGCATTACTTGTTACACGTTTGATTAAATTGATTACGACATCATTGCCTCATAAGCAGGTTGAAATAAACGCATGGCGCGACTCTACTGTGGTTCTATCTTGGCTGACGATGCAACCATCCAAACTCAAAACATTATAGGCAACCGCACGTCGGAAATATTGGAGACACTACCACGCAATTGTTGGAGACACGTCAACACCAAAGAAAATCCAGCCGACTGTGCGTCGCGTGGTTTAATGGTTGAAAAAATACTGAAATACTGAAGCTTGACCTTTGGTGGAACGGTCCATCATTTCTAAGCCAGAAACTAAAAGATATTCCCTTGGAGAATATGCAACCCCTCAAGCACGAACGTACAAGCAGAGGTGAAACCTGCTGCATCAAACGTCACAAACCTGACTACTACAACTACAATGCATCCTTTGGAACCTATTTTGCAAGACATTTCTAATTGGTATAGACTTACACGGATAGCGGCTTATGTAAAACGATTCATCAACATGCGAGTAAAGAAAATCAAGAACCCTGCTGAATTCCTGACATCTGAAGAGATTAAAGAAGGAAGAATCATTTGTCTCAGAATGGCGCAAAATACGGAGAGAACTAGTTTACTACAAGGGAGAGATATTGACAACAAATCCAAACTGGTTAAACTTTCACCATTTGTCGACAATGATGGTCTTTTAAGAGTAGGTGGACGCATATCAAATTCGGAACTATTATCTGCAGTTCAACATCCAATAATTCTTCCAAAGGAGCACAAGAACTACATCCAGGAGTCTCTGCACTTTTCGTTATAGTTCGACAAACATATTGGGTCATTGGGGCTAGAAACTTGATCCGTCAACTCACACACAAATGCTTAAAGTGTTTTCGACACGCTAAACATATCACACAACAACGCATGGGTGATCTCTCCAAGGCACGCGTCACCCAAGCTTTTTCCTTTCAAAGCACAGGATGCGACTATGCCGGTCCCTACACGCTCATACTACACAAAGGAAGAAACGCTAAAACCTCCAAAGGATACATATGCCTGTTTTTGTGTATGGTGACATCGGATATTCACCTCGAATTGGTGAGCGACATGAGTACTGAATGTTTTTTTTGGCAGCTCTATGTCGTTTTATGTCACGTCGTGGCAAATTCTCTGACATCTATAGCGACAATGGGAGAATTGTGTCGGCGCAAAACGCAAACTGAATGAAATGCTGCGACAACTACAATCTGATGACCACAACAGGATTGTCATCGAATCATTGGCCAAAGAAGGTATCAATTGGATCTCTATTCCTCCATACTCACCACACTGGGGAGGTATTTGGGTGAAACTTCACATACGACGAGTTATTGGTTCAACTATACTGACGTTTAACCAGATGAATACCCTCTTGGCTCAAGTGGAGGCCGTCGTCAATTCTAGGCCACTGGGATATGCATCCGACACTGATGACAATTATTTATCTCAAACTAACTTGTTATAAGGCAGACCAACTACTATGGTACCTGAGGGTGATTTGACTCAACTGAAGACTCATCGGCTAGATTACTGGCAACAGGTGCAGTGCATGTACCAAGGCTTTTGGCACAAATGGAGTCAGGAGTATTTGACCTCACTTCAACAACGCTCTAAATGGAGATATAGCCATCCGGATATTAAAGTAGAATACCTTGCCCTCATCAAAGAAGATAACGAACGCTACATGGATCACCGGTCGCGTTATTGAAACCTTTCCTGGCCGAGACGGCTTGACGAGAGCTGATATCCACCAAAAGAAGGTTATGCTGTCTGTTTGGTGGTATTGGAAGGGTGTGGAATATTTTGAGCTGCTTCCAAGGAACCAAACGATTAATTCGGATGTTTACTGTCAACAATTGGACAAATTGAATACAGCTATCAAGGAGAAGCGACCAGAATTGGTCAATCGTAAAGATGTCATATTCCACCAGGACAACGCTAGACCGCACACATCTTGGTCACTCGCCAAAAACTGAGTGAGCTTGGCTGGGAACGTTTGATGCATCCACCATATAGCCCTGACCTTGCACCATCAGGCTACCATTTATTTCGATCTTCGCAGAACTCCTATAGTAAGATAGAAATAATTCAGTTTGTATCCAGACCTCACAAATAAAAGTCGCGATTTCCTGTGCTAAAAATAAACGTTTAAACAAAACAAATCGCTGTTTTATGTGTAAAAGAAAAATCGCGTAACCGCTAGTGCTAAACTGAATATTACTATAACATCTATAAAATCGTATATGTAAATTTTGTAAGTAATTTGTAATAAAATGCCAAATGGGCATATAGATAATAATATTAGCTTTATATCATCATTGATAATCAATCAATGCGCGTAAAATTTTTGTTGAATGGATATGCTGTAACACCAATAAAACTTACGGTTTAAATTGTAATAATTATAATTCCTATTAAGATAAAGTGGAATAATCGTTTTGAGAAATCTAAACTTTTTTAAGAATTGTCAATCGCTTCAACTTCGACTACTTCATTTGACATTAATTTGAGGTTGGCCGAATGAAGCTATTGAGAGGTTTTATCAAAACTTGGTTGATTTACATAGAGATTATACCAAGGATTATAAATATTTTAGAGAAGTGAAATAATAATGTAATATATTATATAATGGTACACTGTAGTAGATAATTCCCAAGGAGTACAGAAACACATTCGGTGTGTGTTAAATGTGCTACAAAATATAACGACAAACACATCCACGACCAAGATTATTTAAAAACAATTTTAAACATTTGCTTAATATTTGAAACTGTATGCACTGCATTCAAATTTTAATTATACAAGGGAAGACGTTGTGTGCATAAACGAAAACACGATAAATTTGTTAGGTCAGTCTCTATAATTTATTATATTTTTAAACATCGTTCGATATGCTTGATGATTCAAGAGGGTGGAATTTACAACAAACTGGCAACCGAACCTACAGACCAACAATGCAACTCATTCTTACCATTATGTTGCGTAAGCAGTTGAACACATCATCAAACATGCGCACCACCACGCCATAAGTGGTATGTTAGCAAATGCCCATGAAGACGGAGTAGCGGCACCATCGTAGAGTAATTTTAATTTCATTCTATTTTGTAAATCCAAAACGAAAACTAGGTGCATCGCACCGATAAAAAAAGCTATTGTTATTGTTTTAAATTATATAATATATAACTTCATATTCTGAAGTATACAAAAATGGTAAACGATTGTTTATTTAAAATCGAACCAATGTTCTAACGTAGCAAATCATAAAGGTTGGTATCGCACGTATAAATTTGTAATGTGCTTGTAAATTTCATCTTTATTGTTAGTAGTGGAACAATCAAAAAAATATTAGTATAATTATAAAACAATTAATTGTCTAATCTGTTAAATTGATTGTCAAGTTCGATACGCAATAGATGCGTATTTATAAACATTTGATATTTGAATGTAAATGAAAACCCCTACCGTGTTAAATCCTGCAATAATATTGAATATTCCAACAACTCTGCAAATGAAGTTGGGTAAATACATGATTTAATTAAATACTTATTAAAACGATCTGTAGTGTTGCATACAAACAACCATCTCATGCAAATAAACATGTGAATGTCTGTTACTAAAGAGTACAATAATCAACAAACAGCCCATACCGTTGACGCCTAAAAATACTACACGACCTATAAATTCTTGAATTGTAGCACACACACAAATACAATAGTAGATATGTAAGATAGCAATGTAAGTAAGAATTATGTAAAATACCAATGTAAGCGTAAATAATGAAAAGATTTAGTAAAAGATCGGAGTTCACAGGTTCTTCTCTGTTTCAACGATTGAGAACGAAGACAACCACAGTATCACACGCACAAGAAACTTTATTTGTTTTATTTTAATAGAGACTCCTTGATCAGCCTTCCAAACGTGCCCAAAACTATATTCAAAATTCTTTAGACATCTTATGCCAAAACAAGGAACGTAGAAATGTCTCCTAATAGCCAACAACTAACCTCTATAAACACAAATGCTCAAAAATCGTGACCGACAATTCAAAGGATGACATCGACGTTCGACTCTTACAGTCAGTGATCTCAGGAGAAGTGAGACGTCGTTGATTAGATATCCTTACGACTTGAGACAGAACGGACAATTAATTGAACAATTTTATGGGTCCGCAATAGGAATACTAGCTACTATGAATTATAACTTAAACGTACATTCATGCAAATATAATATTATTCGAGGTAATGTGTATGTAATGGGACCGAACAACCTGTAAAAACCTATAAAAATCTCATTCTTAAAACAATAATCTTTGTATTCAATAGATTTTAAATTTTTTAGTTTATACAGTGAACAAACAACAATCTTACATATCTCAACTTGGGAGCAATCATATGAACAGATTTTCCTGAATTTAATAATAGGATTGGTTTCGAGCAAGAGTTATTCGCATGAGGATAATTTTAATAAAATTCTGAGATTATAAACCTCTTGACTCTTCATAAATATGAAGAAGTGAAATTTTGCATAAGTGAGTCTTTATATAAATAAATTTATCGATTAAATCAATTCGCATTTGAACTGGGTTAATATGTAACATGACAGTAACAACATGACAACTGGTGTCAGAGGTGATATTACGAAATAAACTTCTACAATGAAATTCGCCGATCTACGTGTGCAATAAGGAAATTGAATAAGGAGTTAGCAATTACCGGCATGAAGGCGGAACTACAAAAACGGCTATTAGAGGAATTTGAGCGTCGTAAAATTGACATCAACGAATAAAAGTTCCGACAGTATGGACGATCTCGATATATTGATAAAATGTGACTCCAGCGACGAGAAAGTTTTAAAAGTATCTGCAAGTGATGTGAGTTTCGCAGCAATGCTAGCCCACATTAGCAAAATGGTGGAAGAAAATTGAAGAAAAATAATGGAAGACAAGAAAATTCTAAAAAGCTAATGGAAGATACTTCCAGAAAAATTGAAGAAATTAGAAGGTTCGAGGAAATATTCTCAGAATACTCGTACAACTGCGAACGAAAAACTCTAGAAAAATTCACAATTTATGGACTCATGACGAGAAGCTTATGCACATCGAGAAGAAAATCTCGAAACTGGTAATCAAAGGGTGTATATTGCGCGTTATCAACAGCGCTACATAAACGAAAACTTCAGTGTGTATTAAAGTGGTATAAAATTCTTTAAATGCGAGATGAAACTTCATTCGATACGAAAACGCTCTCGATCACGTATGCGGTAATTCGGCCCCAGCTTGGGGGTTAGTTACTAGGCAGCTTAAGAAATTCAAATTCAAAAAAACAGCAGTCACAAAATGTACATCAAACCTAGAAGTTTTATTTTAAATTATCATTATTACAGCGATCCTGACATTTTTATTTGTGGAAGGTGAGCTCCGCAGCGTGCACTTTACTTTGGCTGCAGTAGCAGGGGACAATTTGGCTGTTAGTAGTATCTTTAGTTATTTTCAATCTTTTATTGCTAAGCAATATTGTCATGCTTGTAGACGAATAAAACCTGGGAGGCATTGGGAGGACTACGAAGTTTTTGAAAATTTAACGACAGAATTTAATTATGAGAAGGATTTATTCAAAAATGATTTTAAGGAAACGGGTATAAAGTACGCATGTATTTTAACAGATTTGAAATATTTCAGTGTAACTTAAATATTTTACTAGTACTTGTTAAAGAACCTGTCATCGCTAAACACTGTTAATAGCCGAAAACAACACTTGATGTATGTCGAGTCGGAAGTTGGAAACATTTCTCAACTTAAGCATAAGCTTAAATTAAGTAATCATGAAGCTAAAATTAAGTTTAAGTGGGATAGATTTTAACCCTATATGGAATCAAATCAAGTACTAACGATACTTGAATTAGGCGTATATAAGCTTGAATAAAGTACTACTGAGGTTTCAATCAAGTGTGAATAGAATAGAATTTATATCTAGATCGGATAAAATCACTCGGATTAATTCAAGCGTGTTTAAAATTATTTTCAAGTACGTGTAAAACTTGAAACAACCCAGAAAGTACTTAAATGAAAATTCTTAAATCTAGTATTTCGCAATTATTGAATCAAGTATTATGCTCTTGATTTTGGAAAACCCGGTGTCACTGTACTTTTGACACCGCTCACACTTGATTCAAGTGAACTTTTTTTCTGTATATCTGCCGTCTATGTAATGATGTCTGTTTTATTGGATTATAACAATACTGTTTAATCAAGAGAATAATTTTGTTTGTACTTGAACATCAAATTTGATTTTTTATTGGTAAATAGTAATTGTACAAGTGTGTTGTTTGATAATTTTAAGCTTTATATATAAAGTGGAATAATCAGTAAAATAGGATTTTATTTCGATCAAAATGATTCAATGATACAAAACGCTGACAATCAAGTGGATATTTCTGCAATCAATTGGTTTGCCCTGTACGCACTATTGTGGTACCAATAAAGTTTAGTACTCATAAATGCTAAATTTTCTCATCTTAAAATCATAGAAGTTTTCAATATCAGGCATAAATATTGGCATTTTGTTTGCTCGATAATCGCATGTTATTTTTAGGAGTGCAAAGAAAAAGAATAAAACCGATAATAAATCTTTAGCATATTATTAAGAGGCGGCTATCTTTTAGTATGTTGTTATAGTTTTGTTATCATTCACATTGAGGTATCCATAATTATTTAATTGCAATAGCGTTATAATGTAATTTTTTTGATTAAATGGTTTTTAAAATTACCACGTGATTGTTAAAAGCTATATTGATATGACCATAACCGTTACTAAAACACTTTTGAATTGCTATATATGAAATTATATTTACAATAAAAAACAGTGGAACAATTGTTTTTAAAGTAAAGCCCCAACGTAATGCCACATAGAGGATTATACATAAAAAAATTTTGCTGGGATGCCAACCCGGTGGCAACCTAAATAACTGAAATGCTGGCTCGAATAACTCCGGACTATGTTGTCCAATAGCAGCCAGCCAGTCGGGCAATGCCACTAGTTTAGCATCGACGGGAAAAGTTTACGCCAGCAGTCCTACATCAGCAATAACATATCGAAATAGTCATGTGACACCGCATACCAACAATTGAAAAACATCAGCAGCAGCGCAAGCTTAGGGACTAAGTAATTTTGTAAATAACATTCAATTCTGATTCAGCATACAAATAAAAATTAAGTAAAACTCCAAAAAAAAATTTAGAAAAAACTTTAACTTTCATCAGAAAATAATTTGATTTATAAGCAAATATTCCCAAAAGAAATACTTGGAAAATAATCTAACTATAACCCTTATAAAAATGGAAAAAAATTTTTATAAGTATCCAAAAGAATTTTTATTGATTTAAAATAATAATTTTTAGTTGTTGTTGGAAAGTAATAAAGAAATTAAGTAAAACAGAAATGAATCTAACTGATGTTAATTATGCTGTGATGGTATGCAAACTTACGACTCATTTATGTCCAAAGAAAAAGTTTTCTGTGCTTCAAAAAAAAAACAGATTTCTGTCTACGTTCTAAGGTGAAGATTAAACATCGGCTGAGTATGCTCCTTACATTGTCCCGATTTAAGTGAATATATGTACATAAGATTAATTACCAGTGGATTGCAAATAATCAACATTTTCCTTAAGGTCCAAATAAGTGTAGTGGCTTAAGGGACATTAAAATAGAGCAAGTCTGAAATCAAAGTTCAATTTAACAAACTGTAGAAAGTGCAATCAATTAAAACGAACTTCGTAGAAGTCATGGAAAAAGCCTCTTCTATGAAAACTTTAAAAATTGGCAGCTGGGAATTGGAAATAAAAATAGGAAAGACACAAATGTAATTAACCAAGGAGGGTTCATTTTGCTTTAAAAAGAAAAAAGGAACTGGTTGGGAAATAATTGTTTATATCCAAAATTGATGAAGCACTTGAATCCGGTATGATAAGCTGCGTAGAATGAATAAATTGCAGATGAAATAACTAGTGAGGGATTATCAAATCCAATTTATACATCCGAACGACTTATTCCATTTTGATCATGCGGGTCCAATGGAAAGCACTAAACATTTTTAAATTCGAATAGCTTTACCCGACGGACACATCATTTCTTCGCTGTCGCCATGAAGTGAAGTTAAGGAGGTTTCGACGGTAACACAATTTGAAATTTGCAGTCTGTTTGTTGAGTCGCTGTTCGGACGAGTTTACCTTAAGACTAATAATGTTAATAAAAACTCCTTTTAATATAAAATATTCATATCGTTAGTCTTAAGCATAAAAGATTTTGAATTAAAAATAAATTCGAAATTAATAAAGAACAATCGATTAAACAATAATAAAATCTACAAAAAAAGAAACACTTATTGTGTTGAAGATGGTCACCTTAAGATTGGCAACACAACGGGTTTTGATGTGGTTTGAACCGCATCCACTGAACAATAATAATTATTGTCGTTTATATATCTGTACTTAACTTGTCTATGTATAAGTAATTTTTGGCGTCATTAATGTTCATATAAAACGTCCTTAAGGCTTTATTTCATTTATTTATATAATTTTTAGCGAATAAACGCACGGAAAAACTGTACAAACTTTTGTTCTTCACTCATTTAAACTAACATTGGTCTTTTCTTTGTCTTGGTGTCGACGCCGGTTGTATTACTGCCTGGTTTTGGAGATCCATCGGCTTGGTTTATTCGTAGCAGTCAGCCATAAGCTAAAAAGGGGACAAAAGGTATGCAAGAGATTCCGGAAGACACACCGCGCAGTGTCGTGGCCCAAAAACAGAAGGAGTTTACGTAGGTGAATAAAACTTGGCACAGATATTTTTTTATTGTTATATAGAAGACTTAGGAGAAAAAATTTACCATATAGGTATACGACATAGTATGCCACATAATGTTCAATTTCTATCACATTTATCAAAATTTGAAACAAAGACTTGTTTTGGGCCTCTCCCCAAGTTAAAACACGCACTGCGAGCAAAATTTCAGCTGAATCGTATAACTATTACAACTTCCAGGAGCTCAAGATGTCAAATCGAGAGATAGTTTAATATGGGAACTATATTAATTAATTGCGCAGTGTCCTCAAAAGTTGTAGTCTTAAAATGAAAAAATGTGCCTCCTTTAAAAAATGTGAAGACAGACATTATGACGCTATTGTGTTGTCCACATAAAAAGCGGACCATTTTCAGCTTTTTTCTAAAACAGTTTTAACATTCCAAACTAAAATACAACCCAAGCACAAATTTATTTATAAATACGTATAATTAAAAATTTTTTTAAATGGTTATAACAATACTATTAAATATTTTTGAAGCTTTCGGACAATCTTGCGCCAACTTTTAAATAGAAATCTCTTGAAAAGGTTAAAACAACACTATTAAATATTATTGATGATTTCGGAAGAAAATTTCTACGAATATTTCATTAGAGTTTCATAGTAGAAACATTTAAATGCGATGATATAAATGATTTAGGAGAATCGCTTGTACGCTTGTTTATCACTTGATGCGTAAACACTTTGTTCATAATTTGGACCCAAAAATGGTGTGTTACACTTTTTACACAATGATACCAAAAAAAGCATAATACAAAAACCTTTTCGATTAAAAATTTTTGACGGACGACATTCTTTTGAAGTTTATTTCATATAAGAAATTTCTACACGAAGAGAAGAATTTCCAAAATATAGTTCTGGAGGATTTATGAAAAGAAAAAAAGAAAAATGTAGATTATGGAACTGGTCGAGTGTTAATTCCTTATTATATTAATTTGCGGCACACTCTGATTAAATCACTACAACCATCCATTTCATTCAACCCACCACCGAAAAAAGCCATGTAAGCACAAATAGCTAAGCCATCAGCAAAAGCAATGTCGGCACAACTTACCAACACCGGCACATCATTTTATGCAGCGCAATCGAAGGTCATGGCAGGACAGCAACGAAAAGACCCGACAGTAGGGATAGCTTTTTTTTTTTGTTTAATCCTAATCTGGATTCATTACAGTAAAGAGGAGCTTAGCACCGTCAAAATACGCCCTTGAGCAACTAACTTAATAAAAATGAGCCTAGCACCGTCAAGATAAGCTCTTGTGCACTTAATTGGCGCCCGAGCAGGGACTAAACCGGCAAAAAAAAAAAAGACAACCCACCAAGACTCCAGAAGGGCTCCTTAGAAGCCTATGCATGCGGAGTGACGTACCTTGTCACGGCCCCTGGAGCCCGCCTTCGTAGTATAGCAAAAGTAAAAATATTAATAAAACAAAATATTCAAGTGTACCCAAAGAACTATTTAACAGCAGTAGTGGAAAAAATCATTCTTTAGCAACATCAGCCTCACAACAGCCGGACAGCAAGCGACCAAACAAAAGCAACACTAGCCAAATAACCGTCAGAAAACAATAAAACCGCAATCATCCTGGACATTAAGTATTTTGTACTCATTGTGTAAGAATTATTAGGTCAAGATTATTAAATTTTATAAATTGAATTCTTAAATTTAGATTATTAAATCAGTGTTATTCAAACGGAGTGTTACTGTGTAAGTTATATAGTTCCTTATTAAATTACGATTCGGCCTAACTCAAACAAAGTGAAAATGCCTGACACCGACAATATAATAGACAGATTGAATAGAATGTCCGTTGACACCGGGACTTCTTTCGCTGGGACTGCTACTATCGCGAATCTTTCAATACCTTGCAATAACACAGACACGCACTCCCTCTCCTCTGCGTTCCACAGACCAGCACACCTCTTCTTCTGATTTCATGGCTACGCCGAAAAGTGAACTCCAAGCGGTCATTAGAGACTCTCTCGCGTCATATCTACGACTAGAGGGATCCACCGAGAATATTGAGGGGACGGCTGATGTCTCTGCGGACTTGACAGGCCGTGGAGAGAATCTTAACGCTATACGAGCGATAAAGTGGGACCCCGAAGTATTTTTCGATGCTTCACGTTATTCGGCACAAAATTGTTGAGGAGGCAGACTCGACACTCGAGGCTTACAGAACTCCTTTGAACTGGGCAGCAATTCGTAAGTGCGTAGTGTATATTATTCTGATAAGTGGGGCGTATGCTCTCTGGAAAATTCTATGTCTAATTAGACTTAAAGAAATCTTTCCGTGACAGAGTTCTACAAACGCGTCTTACAATATTGTTTTGAGTTAAGACAAAATCGATTGCTTAGATGCAGGGGAGGTGTCGTTAGAGGTCCTGACAAAAGTGCACTCGACATTTTTGTGAGAGGTTTAAACGGGGAACTCCCAAGCTTGGTTAGTGTTACTAGACCCAGAAGCCTACCTCAGCTACTTCATAGGTGTTTGAAGTTAACCAACCTAAATCACAAGAAGCAAACAGTGGAAGAAAGGAATCGGAGTGTATGACATGAAACATCCCTTCCTACCCTACACTGACGTATGCCAATAGGAAATTGTCCCAGACAGGACAACAGTACAACTACAGCGCACCGGCCCCGTACGGGCAGCAAAGCACCGTCAATGTGACTGATTACGGTAATGTCTGTCAACAAAATAGACAGACATCCGATTGACCCTATAGATCAAAATATTTTGGAGGCAATCAACTACATCTTCCTCTAACACCACCCATACCAATGGATGTTATTGATAGGCCACAACAGAACCAGGCTACTGCAAAATATCCAAGCGCCAGAATTCACGTAATGTGTTTCAGCCCCACAAGCGCCAGAACACCTTTAATTTGGAGGCCATTATTCATGAAGACCGCGAAGGCGAGGGATACGAAGCAGAGCCCGCCCAGGACGTGGCAGTTATTTACGATGAGGACTCCGATAACGAAGGTGAGAAAACTCTGGTAAGCAGAGGAATGCAAGAGAATGCGAGAACAAGACTTGTTAGATTGATAGACAACCACTTACAAAAAGATAATTTGGGAAGGAGAGACAAATTTATTCTAAGCACAGTGGAGGAAACTCGAAAATTTCTAAAGAAAAATGAGGACATTTTAATACAATACATCGCGCAGATAAGGTAGGAACAATTGTGGCGATAAAGAATGGGGAATATGAAGCGAAAATGAGAAGCACCCTAGGGGACATCTGCACGTATAGAAGACTAAAAATAGATCCAATATCAGGAATACAAATCAAAAACAACAAAATTGTGGACACCAATTTTAATCAAAGAATCATAAACTCGACGATAAGAAACAGGTTATGGAGTAAAACTTCTAACGCTCCATAGATAAATGAACTACCAAAAATCCATAAAACAAGTACCCCACTTAGGCCGATATGTTCCTCTATAAACTCCCCTACATACGGATTATCCAAATACATCATGTTGAAATGTAAGAAGTCAACCAAAATCGTCATCAACGATGTAGAAAATTAGAATGCAAGCCGACCACACATAACGCACTCCCCCGAAGTAAAAGAAACAACAAAGCGACCTACCACAATCCTGGAAGACATTTTTCACACCCTTCAACTCGTCAAAATTCTACAATCATCAAAATAGCGCACCAAATCTCAGAATTGGCAAAAGTGAATAAAGCCACGATTTGGAAATAAAGATGCATTAAATTCGCAGGCGATGGTACTACCTATTATAAAGAGCCAGAAGCCAAGTGAATCCTTCGATGTGGATATGAAGAAATGGCAAAACTGAATGTTGGCTGACACGTTCTTCAATAAATCGGATGATTAGATCAATTACGACAATATAATGAAAGAAGAAGAGAAGAGAGAAAGCGGCCGGTTCTCACAACACTCTACACTTGGTTGGATAGTATCGGTTGTTCTATCCAACGAAAAAAGTGCAAGTGGCCGCGACGAATCTTGAACTTGACAGGTAGAGGAAGTAGAAGCAAACGATCAGTCTACGACTATGGTGATATTACCTTTTACGACTAATGTGGAGATAGTTGAATCAAAGGCGCAGGCAATGGCTAAATTGTTGAATTGTGCAAAAAGTTGAAGAAAAATCCATAACTAAATGCAGTATGAAAGTGTATATGAAACTGGGTCAAATGGTGCAAGTATCGACGGAGTTAATGGAAAATTTTCCTAACCGCATCAAGCAGTGGTTAAGGAAGATAGTCTAACAACGACAGTGCGAAAGTGCACACTGAACCTGTTATGTATTTGGATCTATTGGCAACTCCACTCACGAACTGTTTTGTCACAATATGGCATCTCTTATTTTATTATTGTATACTTTGTCTTAGTTGAGACATATGTAAACGTGGAGAAAATGTATCGGCAAACTGTATTGAAAGCAGAAATCAAGAATATCAATGCATACATTGACGACAATCCCATGGCAGCCGGTTGAACGTACCGGATTGGCCCGACGGAGTCGCTCATCAGGAAGGGTTGCCACCTCAGTGTACAACATACTGCTAGAACAACAACAAGATACATTGACGAGAAAACGGAGCTCAACCAAAAAAATAATATCACCTAACAGTGATATACGGCACATCGGCGGCACCGTTTTTGGCACTGAGTTTACTATTCATGATAAGTGATTACTGCGAAAATGAAATGGTTATATGGATGACTTCATGGCCGTAGTTGATACTGTTGAAGTTTAACTTTCATATATGAGGAAATGGATTTCAAATGACTAAAATCACCGAAATTTTAGAATATCGAGGGCGCAATGAAGTTATGTCAATCAAAGATGAAGAGTTCATAAATGCGCTGGGAGTTTAGTGGGATCTCAATTTAGACGACTTTCAATTCAAAGTCAGCTTAAATCATTCCCCATAAACAACAAAGGGAATAGTTTTGTCAACGATGGCGAAAACTTTCTTCCCATTGGGCTGTTTATCACCAGAAACTCTGATAGTAAAATTGATCGTTCAAAAGCTGTGGCTGCCATTCTATCACGAAATAAGAATCTCAAGATGGCTGGGGCGTCAACAAGGGGACCGTCAAAGGGGGAGAACCACAACGTTCCACCACCGGATCAGGGAACTGGTTAGAGAAGTAACGCTCGGGACGACTAGTGACTCGATCAAAGTCTCAGACTGGAATACCTCTCCTCAGAGATCCTTCTCGGACCACTACAGGATAGATTTTCAGGTTGAGCACAAGATAGAAAGGTAAAAACCATGGAAGATTCGGGGACAATCTGCAGAGGCTTGGGTGTGTCGATATCGCACATGTAAGCTGAAGTCTGCAATGGGTCTTTTTACGTATTAACTGAATGAAGCCTTTCAGAAGATATGATGGGCACCGGACTAAAAGGTACTCAGAAGGGAGACTAGGAAGTCCTTTAACTGCCATTCTATCACGAGATAAGAATCTCAAGAGGGCTGGGGCGTCAACAAGGGAACCGCCAAAGGGGGAGAACCACAACGTTCCACCACCGTATTCCAGTTTGAGACTTTCTCAAATACGTCTCCTCAGAGTTCTTTTTCGCATAGATTTTCAGGTTGGTCACAAGATATAAAAGAAAAAACCGTGGAAGATTCGGAAAATCTGCAGAGTTTCGATATCGTACACATAAATTGGGGTCTGCAATGGGTCTTTTTACGTATTAACTGAATGAAGCCTTTCAGAAGATATGATAGGCACCGAAGTAAAAGGTACTCAGAAGGGAGACAATAAGGCGCTTTAACTGGACTCGAACGGCTGACGTATACGCACTTTGCAAGCAGGCAGGAAAAGGGCAGCCATCAAGATAACGCAATAACCACAGGAGCTGTAGTTTTGATCATATTTCATTTCGTCCTACAAACAATAGTTTCACATATATAATATATTTTCTATATATCTCTGATATTTTAAAAGAAAGTTTCATAAATATTAACAAAATAAAACTAAAGACAATTCTGATTGAATCCTATTAGCAATGTTGCAACAACTTTTTTTCTTAATACCTTGCCTTATTCAAGAGAAATCAATTCATAACAGAACTCAATTATACCTTGACCTTTGTATCGAAGATGGGAGATGCTCGTAACAAAGTGAGCATGATCGCATATTGACTGACATTAAGGCCTTTGATGGTCTTGAGATGATTTAACAAATTGTTGAAATAAATAGAAAAATCAAACTCAAATTCATATAAAACTGCGATTATGGACACGCAACGAAATAAATAGCAATGGCCTATGCGCATAGATATTAAACGCATGCGTAATATCTTCAACCCCCACAACTTAAGCAATATGCCCTCTGTCGTCCATTAATGGTACGTTCTTGAGAAAAAAATTTATTTTTCTTTCGCAATATTGAAACATTTGGCAAGAAATTTTTACACATTTGTACGTGTGTGTGTGTGTGTGCCTTTTATAAATATTAAATACTGGGAAATTCTTAAAAACTAAAATATAAATTAGTAAAGAAAAATAAAAAGTAATGCTAACAAATGGCAAGCCCCATAAAAAATAGTTTAAAAATTAATAATACATGTTATGTACTACCAAATAATCTTAAAAATACTAATTTGTTGTTTTGTTGTTGTGAATGAGCTTACCCCATCAAGAGATTTTTGTTTTCATACCCTGTGATCCATTACCAGTAGATGGCGTTGTATAAACAGAGGCGTAACGCTCTCAGTGCAGATGTTAGGCTGCATGGCTGCCTTTAGTTATTCTTCTTTTTGGGCTTTTTTGGGTTGCGGGATCTGGATTTTGCTTTGCACAATGGGCAGATGGGAGCGTTGCGATGTATTTGTTGGTGACAAGACAAGCAGGACTTCATAGGAGGCGGCTGTTGTCGCAGATTAACATTAAAATCTGAACGGAAAGTGGGATGGTGACCAAGGCCTATGGAAGGGGTTTGTTGCAAACGATTTGTTGGTGGTGGTGGCGGCGGCGGTGCTGAAAAGTCTCCCTTGCCTAAGCGTACACCTGCAGCGGGATTTGCACCAGCTCCCGGTGGTGCAGGCGGCATGAAAGCATGACCTCCAGTCGGTGGCGCCGCCCCAGTACCTGCACTATTTGGCGCTGTGGGTGGTAGTGCTGTTACAGTGGCCTCTGGCATTAGTGGATGTCTGGGGTGTGGCCTAGCCAAAGATGATTGAGCTGCTGCTGCAGCGGCTGCACTCTGTGCGGCCACTTTCAAAAAGTTTGTTTGAAATCTGTCCTTTGAAATAGGACTGCCTTCTTCCTCATGCAATTCTCGCAAGGGACTCAAGCCCAAATAATCGCGCCGCATGTGGTCAATTTGGTATTTTAGAGCCAAGTATTCTTCGTAATGCCGGTTGGCCATGTCAACTGATCGCGTTTGATTATCCTTGGTCTGCTTAATGATGTTCTCCATATCATTTATGTCTGCATGGATTTGCCTCAACTCTTCCACGTGAGACATTTTCTCTTCCAACAAATGCTCCAGCTCTTTGCGATATTCCTCTAAACATTTTTCCTCATCATCACTTAACTTCACCTCTTTTATAATACGAACTTTCAACTTTTCCAACGAGACGGTCTTATCGCGTATATCCTTGATGGCCTCGAGTTTTGCATAATAATGACGTTCATTGCTGCTTGGTAAATCTGAAGCAGTGGTGGCCATTTTTTTCCTTCTGTACGTATGTATGTATATGTACGATGTAGTAATGGAGCTTGTTCGTGTTCCAAAAAAGGGGTTGGTTTTTCTTTGTAGTATTTTTTAAACGTTATCCCCTTGTTTTAATGGTGCTTTTTAACAAATTTCAATAGATTTCTGACACATTTTTATCATTCAACTTTGCTTACGGTTGTTTGTTAATTTAAACAATAAATATGTGCGTAAATTTCCGGCAATCTTCACTTTTGTATCTCCGTGCTGGTGATTTTTTGTATATGTACTCTATTCTGCGGCTATGTTGCAAGTACTTTGTATCGAGTGTATTCATCGAAGAAAGTAATCAGCACTACATTTTTCCCATGACCCATGGTACAATTAAAAGGTGTAGTCATTAGCACAACAACAAAAAACTACCCCCAACAAAACTACCTTGAGTGGCAAATGCCGTAAATTGGAATGCCAATGTGTTTCTGGGTATAAACTTTAATTTACAACTTATCTTCTTCAAATGTGTTTTATATTTGTATTTTCATCTTTACAACACTATGTTGTTGCTTATGTGTGGAATATGGAATCAAAAAGAACATCCTTTTAAGATTTTAGAAAAAATCGCAGCTGTGTTATCAAGCCTTTGACATTTAGATTTACTACAAAATCAAAACAAAAATAAAAAAATTGGTCTGGGGGACTTTAATGCGCATCACACTTCATGGCATTCTCCCCTAGGAGACGATCAGCGCGGCATAGTTTTAGCAGAGCAGATTGAAAGCCCACGTTTTGCACGGTGAGTGAGGATGCTCCACTAGGATTACGAGGAGACATTTCCATCGCATGCCCTGATATCAGAGTGATCCTGCTACTGAAGCCTGTAAAGAAACCGAGTTTGGGGAAGTCGTACAGACCGATCTCTCTTCTCTCACCAGTAGCAAAAACGCTTGAGGAATTACTTCTCCCGAGCCTCATAGGAGAATTTCCATTCTCCGAGTATCAACACGGATTTCGAAGACTGCATATCACAACAACAGCTTTGCATGCCATCACCGCACACATTTGCCGTGGCTTCAATCAGCCCAGGCCATGTGATGGGATGGTTCTAGTGGCACTGTTCCTTTCGAGGGCATACGATACGGTCAACCATGCTAAATTATTTGAGGACATCGCCAACACGTCCCTGACGCCAGGCCTGAAACACTGTGGAATTTAGGGATAAGAAGTCGAAGCAACGTAGAGTGAAACTGAGAGTTTCCCAAGGAGGGGGGATATCTCCGGCACTTTTTAACCTCTACCTATCCTTCACTCCACCCCTTCCAGACGGCATAGAGCTCGTATCATATGCGGACGATTGTACGATCAAGGCATCAGGCCCCTACCCATTGTTGACATCTGCGATATGTTGAACATCTACCTTAACGAACTTACCTCACATTTCGCTGCAAGAAATGTGCCACCAAATCTTCTGAGTTCTGGCTCAATTTCGTTCCGGCAGAAGCAGCCGCCTCAACTCCTACAGAGCAAGGATTGATGCCGACGTGCAAGATGTATGTCCCGATTGTAACCAGGGGCCGCACGATATACGTCACCTGTTTAACTGCCCAGTCAGACCCACTCGACTCAGACCCAGATCCCTGTGTACGCATCGCATCTTAGTCACAGAGTTCCTGGGTCTTGACACTCAACAGAATCAAACAGATGAAAGATAGAACACAACAAACTGCTACAACAACAACATTAGTGAGTCGGTGGAAGCATGTAATCTTTTGGAGGCATACCTGCCTGACGAGGCCTCTGGCAAAGGCTGAAATCGCGATCATTGCAGCCCGCCCCTTGATATATTTAACACAACACAAATGCTGAGACTCCTTAAAGTGTTTTTGTTGTTTTGTTTTGGAATAGGAAAAAGAAATAAAAACACATTGGTCTAAGCTGGTTAAACCAACAACAAAATTAAATCATTTTTGTGACCAAACTAAACAAGCGCAAGAAAATGAAATACTACTACATTTTACAATTTCAATAAGAAATTGTCAGATGTAAGGACAAAGTGCTGCCTAAAAGTCCCAAATAATAGCCGGTATTCAAATAAGTAGATTTGCTCACATTGAAAATGTATGGAAGCCTCGTTGCAAAACACGAAGTTTCCGAAATCTCTTCGCAAATCATAAGGTGCAATCCGTCATCTTGCCATCAAGCTGATCGACATTTGCCAACACACATAAAGAAATTTGTGTGCGTGTGTGTATACGTATGCGTACATAAGCAGAGAAAATGTGAGAAAGAAGATAACAACAAAGAGAATTCAAACAAAAATCTGTCTTCTTTATACCG
Source organism: Stomoxys calcitrans (assembly GCF_963082655.1). Lineage (NCBI taxonomy): Eukaryota > Metazoa > Arthropoda > Insecta > Diptera > Muscidae > Stomoxys > Stomoxys calcitrans. Next base: position 145,823,638 of record NC_081555.1, on the reverse strand, counting down.
TCAAAACTGGCCGGCTGCTAACAACTGTTCGCGTGAGACCACCTTTTTTAATCCGCCTTGATATAGTACCAGCATTTACTTTGCTTTGCTTTAAAATTTATTATCTAAAAAAATATTCACGAAAAAGTTTAACGAAAAGAGAAAACATAGTACTAGCCTTTAAAACGTAAAGCCGCAAAATTAACCGTAAGCCCTGCTACTTTCTTCACTAATTCTATAAATGATGTCAGCTGTTCAAGTTCTATATTTTTTCTCTCTTCCTAAAGAACTGAAAAATAATAATAATAAACAAAACATAAAATAAACAAAATTCTATACGTTATGTCGGAAAAGAAATGTCGACTCTGTCTCAAAACAATTGATGATCAAACTACATTTACAGATCTTACGGAAGTGCCCAATCCAATGGTTTACCTGCAAAATGGCATAACAGCCTCTTCGTATTTGCAATGCTATCACTTTTGCCTGCAATTTGATATAACAAATTCAATCATAAATTTACCCGATTATCCCTATATATGTGGCATGTGTAAAAGTAAAATGTTAGAAACAGTCAATTTTATAGTGCGATCTCAAAGAAATGAAGGATATCTAATGTCGTTGTACGACATAGGTAAAGATGAAAGTAGCATCTCGGAAGATATTGCCGAGGATTTGCTAGAAGATTTGGGTGTCATACATTCGGATGAGGAGCAATCTGCGGTAGGTGGAAATATATAGCAGTATTTATGATGAACTTGTTTTTTTTTCGTTTATGCAGATTGAGACGCAGGACTATATTATCGAAGAAGAAGAAATAGAGGACGAACAAGAAATTGTGGAAAATGAGTTTCCTCAAGCCAACATATACGAATTACAGAATACTTTAGTTGGAGAAAATATTGGGATTGAGTGTAAGACCGTTGATGGCGATAAAGAAGGACGAAATGATGATAATATATCTTTGGAAAATACGATTTCTGAAAATACCCAAGAAAATGACACCAGTCAATGGGAGCGCAGCAATGAGTTAGAGGAAACTACTAACTTTTTCAATGACTTAAGTCAAGAGGAGCCCCCAAAAAGGCGGGCTACTGACAATGACAATCGAAAATGGAAGGCTGTGCCAAAGGAAATATTCAATCTTGACTTCAAATGTCTACTTTGTAGAAAAAGTTTTAAACTCCAAAGGAAATTGTATGAACATTATGATAGCGAGCATGGTAAGTATAATGACAAATTGTGAACTAAACTAAATTTCCCATCAACATTGGAACAGTGTGATGCAAAGCGAAACCACTTAGTAAAGATGTTTTAACATGGCACGATACCTCACAAATGTTGTCAGCTTTAGTAAGGGGATAGCCACTGCTGAAAATGTTTGTGATGTTAACGCCGTGTTGGACCAAGGTGGTCTCCAAATTATCTACCGGCCTTATTCACAAAACTTAATGTAGATTTGAAATTGGCATTGACATTTTTCCTTTATAGAACTGTCAAATAAGCTTAATTTAAGGCTTCATAAAGTTTTGTGAAATATGCCCTACATGTTCTGCTTTCCTGAAATACATTCACTTCGTTATGGCATTTTGATGTACTGGATTGGTGCACAGACTTTCAGGCTGAGCTTTTTGCGATCCTTAGGGCCTTGGATGTTATCCTGGATCAGGAGCTTCGGCCCAGTCAGCCTGTCACGATATATGTGGACAGTCAATAGGTGCCGAAGGCCTTTTAACAGGTCATGTGAGGTAGAGAGTTTGATGCGGGGCCACCAAGGAGCGACTAAGTTAGGGTGTTTCCCAAGGGATCAGATCCTATGTCGAGTAGGATGAGCTGAGCTGGTAAGCAGAGAGCACGGGCCATGTGGTTCCAGGCAACAATCGGGACACACATCTAACACGCTAAATCAATTATAGCTCCGTATAATTTGAGTTGCATCTGCCGGAACGTAATTAGCCAGAACATCTGGCTTGCCGAAGGAGGACGACATTCGACGTTCTTTCCAAGGACTGTGTTCACTCGATAGATTTTCACCGTTTCTGCTACCATGCCACCGAAGCGCAGAGGTTAGTATGTCCTCCTATGACGCTGAACGCCTGGGTTCGAATTCTGGCGAGACCATCAGAAAAAATTTTTCAGCGGTGATTTTCCACTCCTAATGCTGGCAACATTTGTGAGATACTATGCCATGTAAAACTTCTCTCCAAAGTGGTATCGCACTGTGGCACGCCGTTCGGACTCGGCTATAAAAAGGAGGCCCCTTATCATTGAGCTTAAACTTGAATCGGACTACACTCACTGATGTGTGAGAAGTTTGCATCTGCTCCTTAATGGGCAAAATTTGCATTTACTACCATGTCTGCGGTAATGCTACCTAAATCAGCTTGAAACGTCGTATGATCTAGTAGTTCTCGTTTGTAGTGCTGATCCTCAAACTTTAGATCATGTAAATTCACACTGATATCCTCTGGGCAGTAGATGCCTATCAAAAAGACGGTGATTGGGAGGGACTCTGCGTTGTTGTAGTTGTGCATTGGCACGAAAAGGATATTTGTCTCCTGATGGAGGTAGTTCACATGAGAACTGTGGAAACAGCTAGCCGCAGTAAGTGGGGGAGAATTCTGGCGGATCTGAAAGTTATTCTACTGCTTGTGGCGATAGCTTCAAATTTTATGCAGCGAAATAAATGGAAAAATCAGCAAGGTAGTAGTTATGTTATCGACGAAAGGGCCCAAACCAAGGTCGTACAATCGTCCGCAAATTCTACAATTTCGATACTGGCTGGAGATTGTTACATATACGTGAGGTAGAGATGAAACAGCGCAGGCGAGAATAATCCGCCTTGGGGAACTCCCTGTTTCACTCTACCGGGCTTCGAACTCTTATCTCTGAAATCCAAAAACGATTTACGAGCACATATAAGTTATCCAGCATTGTAGACCTGGCTGGATGGTCGCTTTGCCAATGTTCTCAAAAAGCGTGCATGACTGACCATATTGAATGCTTTCCAGAGGTCCACAGCTACGAGTACCGTCCAATCGCATGATCTGATCTGATTTAGACCACCATTAATACATGCTAGATATTTTGGTTGTTAATCGGACACTTGTAAGTTATAATTGCATAATATATAAATCACGGACTCTATGCTGGTGCTCAGACCGAAGAGAACCGTCTTATAGCATGGCCTGATCTGTTTTAGACCACGGATAGCACATGCTGAATATATTGATTGTTAATCGGATATTTTTGGATTACAATAGCATAATAAACAAATAATCCGGACTCCGTGCTGACACCCAGCAAATGTAAATCCTCCAACTACTCGGGAGAAGTCCCTTTAACGCCTTGGCTGATGGCGAGAGATTGGAGGGTGGTTACGACTCTCCTTTACTCGGATCATTTCCAGGCTTTAGTCAATGAGGGTGCTTAGAGGCAGGTTGAGGATCGGTGTCATGTACTCCACTCGTGGTACATCCAAGTTCTTAAGTATGAGTGTTGAGATTTCGCTTGGGCCCAGCGCCCTGGAAGACTTGACGCTGCGGATGACATTTGTAACTTCGTTCACCGCAGACCACGTGATGCAATGGAGATGTCTGGCAAGCTGGGGCAATTTCCCGTAATTCTATCAATCTCCTATCCTATATATATTTTCCTCACTGTCCTGATTATTTTAAAGAATTATTTAAATTTTCTTCTATCCTCCAATTTCAGATCAAATTTCTCTTGCATTCCCCTGTGATGTGTGCAGCAGGCGACATATATCCCAGAAAGCCTTAACTTTTCACAAGCACAATATCCATAACAGTATTAAACATGAGGATTGCAACTTGTGTGGCCAAGCGATTCTACCCGCTTTTTTCAAGTCACACAAAAATCGCCATAAAAATGCTGTCTTATATGCCTGTTGCAAATGCGGTAAGATAGCAAAAAAGCAAAGCTATGTCTATCTTACAATTTTCACAACTTCTTTATTCTATTCACAGATCGCAGATTTGACCGACTATGCACGGTGAAGCAGCATCACAGAGCGGTACATGAAAAAGATAAAGTGCGACGTTACGAATGTCAAGATTGCGAACGTCACTTTTTTTCCGAAGAAAAACTGGAAAAACATAGAATTGTACATGAACAAATTGGAGCAGTCAGCGAGATAGATTTTCTTTGCCACATCTGCTCAAAGACATTTGTTAGAAAGATTGATTTGCAGCTACACCTGAAAGTTCACAACGGTAACATCATAAAATGTCCACATTGTGTAAAAGAATTTGTTCGCCCCAAAGACATGGAGTATCATATGCGCTATCATACCAAAGACCATCCGTTTAAATGCAATATCTGTTCAAGGGGTTTTGCTGTCAGATGGAGTTATGATGCTCATATGAAACAACACGAGGGCGTACGCTATAAATGTGAAATATGTGACAAAGAATATATCCACTTATCGGCATTACGGGTGCATACCTATGAACATCGTGGATTTCCGTTTAGTTGTAAAATGTGCAGCAAAGGATTTAGCATTCGTAAAAAGTAATTTTGGTATGTAAACAGCCTGACATCATAACTAATTTTTATTTTCTTCAAAATCAGGGCAAGACTTCATTTAAAAAGCAAACATCTTAAGTCATATGAGGAGCAACATTACACAGATGCCATGCTGGACGAATATATAGTTCGCAACAGAATTCCACATTTATATGTTAAGGGAGAATGTGTAGATGACGATTCCGATCTGAAGGAGGATAATTAATTTAAGAAGTTTTTGTCAAGCCCTATAAAACCAAAGAATTTCACTATTGTTGTTAAAAAGCTTTGTGTATACCATAAAAAAATAGTTTAAATGAATTAGACATTATTCACTCATGGAATTAGAGCAACTTGGTGCATAAGAACAATGATTTTAAAATTTTTTTCTTATAGTATTATTTTTTTAGTTTTTTCTCCGGCTAAAATATGAGGCTTCTGTGTATGTATAAAAAAATTTTGAATCTTATCTCGCTGGCCAATTTCGGCCGCATTTTTGTATCCTTTCACTTGAGGGGGTGGAAGCCCCTTTTTTGGGGCCCCAGACCCGAGCCCCAAAAGCGAACTTCATATTCGTGTTCCTGGAGTCAATTTTGGGGGGTGTGCAAAATATTAGATTTCTTGTCACGTACTGCGACGGCCTGTCTCCTCAGATCTCATGTAGACCACCTCCATCAGGAGAGAATGACCTTACATGTGCAAAAGCTCGACTACATGTTATCTAAGCAGTATTTACTGGGCTGCTATCGCGGAGACCATCTCAATCATCCATTTCCCAGAGTTAAGGCTGGTACTATATTCGCTTTTCGCGATATTTTTTGCCGATTACTTTTATTGGGTTGCCCAAAAAGTAATTGCGGATTTTTCATATCGTCGGCGTTGACAAATTTTTTCACAGCTTGTGACTCTATAATTGCATTCTTTCTTCTGTCAGTTATCAGCTGTTAATTTTAGCTTTTTTAGAAAAAAAATGTAAAAAAGTATATTTGATTAAAGTTCATTCTAAGTTTTATTAAAAATGAATTTACTTTCTTTTAAAAAATCCGCAATTACTTTTTGGGCAACCCAATATTTTGCTCATAGAACTCGGAACCACTTGTACGGGATGTGTTCGCATTATCTTCGTCACAATTTTTTTATAGTGTGTTTTGACAGGCAAAAAACTTGAAAATTTTGCTGGCAAAGAATTTTGTTTTAGTGCTAACGACTCTATCACTTTATTGTACCATGGTTTGCATTGTAAGAAAGTACATAAAGCTGAGCGTTTTTTTTCGTCAATCGAAATCTAGTAATCACAAGACACGTTACCATACGTTTCCAACGGTTTAAATAACCTAAGCTTTACGCTGATATCAGCTGTTAGGCATCTTGTTGTTGCTTCCTATTTGTTTTATTTGTGGAAAAATAAAAAATATTCCTGGAAAATAAAGTTGGTAAGTGATTTAGTTATAGGAAATAAAAAAAATTTTTGTTTACACGAACGCATTCATATAACAAATACAATAATATATTAAAAAATTAAGTATAGCGTTCTAGGTAGAGGCCACAGCCGAAGTGCGTTGGTTGTTGTCCCAAAACATTGGAATAAAATTAGGATGAAATACAGAGAAAACTAGTTTCAAACTTTTATTGTTAAACTTCCTTGATTAATTGAGCTGCTTTTTTATTTCAGATCATCACACCTGCAAGCAAGCATAAATAGTGAAACATGTACAAAGTGTCCAATGAACCCAAGGTGGAAAGAAAATTTTGTCGCGCTTGTCTTACAGAGATACGAAGTCTTACACAGGCAACAAATTTTATGCAACCGCCGCAGCCACCAGTCAGTCTCCGCGATAATGTCAAAGCTAAATCTTATTTGGAATGCTATTACTTTTGCTTAAAATCCAACTGTAATCGCTTCAGCATTACCTACTTACCGGATCATTCGTACATATGTCATCCATGCAAGAACCACATGCTAAACACAGTGGAGTTTATAACAAAATCTCAGAAAAACGAGGAAATCCTAAAGGCAATGTACGACGAAGATGAGGACGACGGAATCGCAAGGACCACATCGAGTAGAAACGAGTTGTCCGGTACTATTAAAATTATTTCACCGGTATGTTAGGAGCTTTCCAATGTAACAACAAAGTTCATAATCACAATATATTTTGTTAATTTCAGGCCGATTTAATGGAACGTTATGAAGAAGTTGATCTACAAGATACGCAAATAACTGAAATTGAGACTACCGAATGTGAAGAGATTCCGATAGAAGTCTGTTCTTTAGACCAAAATATTGTTATACACAAAAATAATAATGCTAAAGTGGTGGTGTTAGAGCAAGTAAGACCAGCCATTCAAGTCATAGTTCCACAACAAAATATCTATAACAAACAAGATGTCACTACGCCGAGAGAAAATCAAAGGGTTACAAATACTATGGCCCCTGGACAAACACCCAGATATCGTTTTAATTGCGTTATATGCAAAGAATCTTTTCAGTTTCAGCGGCAACTATATGAACATTATGACGATAAACATGGTAAAAATCTATACAATTAAAACCATCAAGACATGTACTTGTTTAAAGATGTATCTAATTCTTCTAATTTCGATATAGATCAAAAGTTATTTTCGTTTAATTGTGATGTTTGCAACAGACTTTATATTACTCAAAAAGCATTAACCTTTCATCAACATAGTATTCATAACGGCATCGAATATGTGGATTGTGATTTATGTGGACAATTAATATTCCCTGAAGTATATGATGATCATAGAGAACGTCATAAAGCCGAATACACCAGCCACAGGGGTGGTAAGTTATTGGTTATTATTTTTAAAATTATCCTACCATGAATTTCAAAGATTTAGCAACTGGTAACCGCATTTGCCAACCACTTCACTCGAACCCCTCTGCACCATTGTGCTCGTCCTAAAGAGAAATGAATTAAGAGTGAGAAAGGAGAAAGTAGGACGGCACAAAGGTTGGCCCATCCCCTGAAGTCAAAAAAAGTGAGAGATTCATAAAAATCGGGCGTAGATGCCGAAAGTCTCTCCGACTAGACATGCTAAACGTCAGCCACCTCGGTCCTTACAGAAGAAGACGAAGGTTAGGTTAGGTTGAAGAGTACGCGAAACTTTAGGCCCATTGTTTTCGCCCTAGAAAAAGCGAATGAGAAGTTGAAAAAAGACTATCCTACGCCAGCCGGTTCTATGTACCGGATGGACCCGGTGAAATTCCCGGCGGCCAGAGGCTGCTGTCTCAGAGTACGTGTCCTTTGTCCTTTTCGTTATGGGAGAGGCACATCTTGGAGTGTCTCCTTCGTTCGCAATTGATCCGTGGGGAGATTGAAGAGATCCTCGGACCTTGGATTAGGTTAAAGGACACAGTTTCGCGGTTGGCTCGGGCACATCTGATCTATTGTGTTCGTCCTCGGACCTTAGTTGGTTATGTTCGATTTGACAGAACCACATCCATCAACGGTCGGTGTCTGTTAGATGCAACCGGTGAGATGTAAGTGGGTGCATTTGCGTTCGTGCTCTAGCTTGACGTCAATACAGGAGTACAGTCATACTGACTACTTTGCAAGGTGCTGTGCTAATGTAGACAGCAGTGTTGTTGTTGTAGCCATCGTCATGCTCCTGTAGGTGAGCAAGCTCGTTCGGGTCCAAAGAACCGATCTCCGCGGGAACGTGGTGGCCCTTGGTTATTTAAAAGCGCCAATAACTCGCCTTATATCGAGCATCATAGGCACTCAGTATTTGTGCAAGAGCCGGTGCCGTCCGACCTCTCACTGAGACTCTCCGCTCGATACCGCTGATTGTCCGTGACTGCCGTTGCAGGTACTCCGTATGGAGCATTCCCCTATCTGCAACCTGTGGACGCAAAGCTTCTAGTGACAGCAATGAACACCACACAAAACCACAATGTTCCAGCCTGTGTGGTCTTCACAGCTATCCCGTTCGTTCCAGGGTTCGTCGTCGTACTATGCAAATGCTCCGATTTATCCTGCATGTCAATATACACAACAGCGATGCCGAAAACATAGCTGACCAAATCTTGCAGTTTACACAGTTATCAATGTGCTAAATAAGGATCCACACGCAATGAAGGCGGGGACTGACTTTTTATATATACAATTTGCCTGCGCCTGACGCTGGTGACTCCTACATAGCTTCATGCTTTATATGTGAGGAAGCTTTTTCCGGTCCTTAGGACCGATCGCTAATGTTACATTGTGGCCATTAGTTCAAATCGCTAATAACTCGCCTTGTCATATCGCGTAGTTACTCGATATTCAAGCCAGAACCGGTACCGGCCGTCCTCTCACTAAGACTCTCCACTCGATACCGCTGAATGTCTGCGACTGTAGTGGCGCCCACTCCGCATGCGAAGGATTCTACTATCCGCCAACTGTGGTGTCTCTCAGCAGAGCTTCTGGTGATAACGTCATCCTGTCATCTTTGAACGATCAGAGCATCTTTCAGTCATCCAATTCTGACCTCTACAGATCTTCAGAATGACGAAAGGACTATGTGCCTGAAGAGACAGGCACAAAACGACGTGTTTAACCATTGTCCTGTATCTTGTCCCGCAATTTCGGGGCACTGACACAAAATGTGCTCGACAGTCCCCAAACTAATCTTCGACATCACATACACTGCAGAAGTTCGACTATCCGTGTTCAGCGCGAAATTTAAGGCTTGACGTTCCAATGTACCCCATCAGCAGTTCGAGGTCATATTTTCTCAGTCCAAGGATAAGTGATGTCCGTCTCCGTGAAATACTCAGCCATAGAACCTTTGCTACCCAACAAACCATAGCGCCAATATACTCTTCATCGGCTCTGTATTCGTAAAAAGAGTCAACCCTACCAAAACAACTCCTGGCCAGCTATCCGGTCGCCTTGTTAACGGGTCTCTTTATTATTCTTGAACTCATTTAGTCCGTGCTTTCAGCGTACTGTCCAAGTACATCGTAACAATTAGATTGGACAACCGCACCCGCATCGAAATCGTCTCAAATGCCTTCAGGACAGGGATGACCTCGATCCTAGAGGGACTCAATGAAGCCTCCGGTCACCCCATTAAATTTAGACCCATTCGTGTATACAGTAGGTCCCGGGAAAGTAGCTTTACCCGCAGCCCTGATATTTCTGGAAAGTACACCTAACCCGTCAACAAGAAAGTACTATCTTGGTGAACAAATCCGTCTAGTCTCATATACCAATCATCATTAACCACCAGTTTGAAAAGTCCAAGGTTTCTGACTCCCTCACGATAAGCGATTTCGTTTGTATCACCCCAGAATGGGCGGAAGAATGGGTGCGGACTTTAAGCAGCCCGCCCCATTCCACTGTGAAGATACATCTAAGGAAGCAATCGGTTTTTGTGCGTTCTAAACACCGAAAAGTAACCCTGAAAATCTTCGCCAATAATTCCGGGCTGCTTACAAATTGCCTGATAGTTTTCCATTCTAGCCCAAACAATGCATATCGTGCCACTCTCAGAGAAGGCGACACGCCAAACCCGTCCGTCACCATGCATCTTGGTATCATAACCCCTTTTGGACAACTTACTGTCCGTAAAGATATTCACACTTGACGTCCTTAAGGTAAGGCAAGTTTTTGGCACCTTTAAATAACAAATTTACATCATGTTCCCGCGGCAATCCGTCCTACGGACCGGAACCACCTGTGTTCCATTCATACAAGAATATGCCACTAGTTATAGTGTCTTGCACTGCTATCGTCACCTCGGTTATCCCCCCGATGCTTCTATCATTTACTCCATAGCATTATGGGTGGGTATGAGGGACCCACTACGGCTATGAGATTTATCTGTATGTTTATGGTCTCATATCAAAAACAGTTATTGTTGTTTTAGCAGTATGTTGTACACTGACACGGCAGCCTTTGCCATCGGGTCAATCCGGTACGCTCAACCGGCTGCCATGGGATTGAAGAACAGTTCTTGTTTTATCAGTGTGTTGTTGTTGTAGCCACATTTGTATATGGAGTTGGCGATCAAGCTCTTATAGACGAGCAAACTCGTTCTAGTCTATGCGACCGATCGCCTCGAGAATATGGCCATTGGTTATTTAAAGGCGCCAATAACTCGCCATGTCGTGTCGAATATCATAGGCACACAGTATTTAAGCAAGAATCGGTGCCACCCGGTCTCTCACTGAGACTCTCCACTCGATACCGCTGATTGTCAGTTGCAGCTACTCCGTATGTGCAAGCTGTGGACGCGCCCCCTGTAACTCCAAGCAAAGCTTCCGAAATAACGAAGAACACCTCACAGATTAAAATTCCAGCCTGTGTAATGCCCATAGTTATCTCAGTGTGTTGTGCACTGAGGCGGCAGCCCTTGCCGATGAAGGACTCAATCCGATACATTCAGCCGGCTGCCATGGAAATTACTTAAAAGGATATTTGTGTTAAACTTACTTTGAATATGAATTCAAAATGCTACAATAATTTTACAAACTTCAAGAATAATTAAAACAAATTCTATTAAATTCTTTCATCAAATGTAATTAAATATTAACATTTTAAATTTTCTTTACTTTTAGGTTGCGGATAAAATTTATTTCACAATAGTTTTTATATACATTAGCCGACTGATGTAGAACGGAATTTTTTTAAGTTATTAATATTTTATGCAACATATATCTATTGATATCAATAAAATCTGTGGATTTAAAGTGACAGTCGAAGATATCTAAATGGATTTTTAAAACCTGAGGTAAGGATATAATGTCACCTAGAAGAAATTTTGCACCATACAGTTAGCACTATAAGCGGTCATGCTAACAACCTATGAGTCAAAATATAAATCTGATCTTATGAAGTTTAGGAAAGAGAACCTGATGGGTACGACACACCTCAAAAGCGGCTCAAACGGGAATATAAAATGATCAGTAATATATAGGACCTAAATGAAAAGTATTTCGGAGCAAAATAAGAATTTGAATAAAAGATAGGGAATAAGTGTAGAGAAAATTTCATAGAAATTTTGTCTTTAGAGAAAATTTCATAGAAATTTTGTCTTTAGAGAAAATTTTATAGAAATTTTGTCTTTAGAGAATTTTTCATAGAAATTTTGTCTTTAGAGAAAATTTCATAGAAATTTTGTCTTTAGAGAAAATTTCATAGAAATTTTGTCTTTGGAGAAAATTTCATAGAAATTTTGTCTTTAGAGAAAATTTCATAGAAATTTTGTCTTTAGAGAAAATTTCATAGAAATTTTGTCTTTAGAGAAAATTTCATAGAAATTTTGTCTTTAGAGAAAATTTCATAGAAATTTTGTCTTTAGAGAAAATTTCATAGAAATTTTGTCTTTAGAGAAAATTTCATAGAAATTTTGTCTTTAGAGAAAATTTCATAGAAATTTTGTCTTTAGAGAAAATTTCATAGAAATTTTGTCTTTAGAGAAAATTTCATAGAAATTTTGTCTTTAGAGAAAATTTCATAGAAATTTTGTCTTTAGAGAAAATTTCATAGAAATTTTGTCTTTAGAGAAAATTTCATAGAAATTTTGTCTTTAGAGAAAATTTCATAGAAATTTTGTCTTTAGAGAAAATTTCATAGAAATTTTGTCTTTAGAGAAAATTTCATAGAAATTTTGTCTTTAGAGAAAATTTCATAGAAATTTTGTCTTTAGAGAAAATTTCATAGAAATTTTGTCTTTAGAGAAAATTTCATAGAAATTTTGTCTTTAGAGAAAATTTCATAGAAATTTTGTCTTTAGAGAAAATTTCATAGAAATTTTGTCTTTAGAGAAAATTTCATAGAAATTTTGTCTTTAGAGAAAATTTCATAGAAATTTTGTCTTTAGAGAAAATTTCATAGAAATTGTGTCTTTAGAGAAAATTTCATAGAAATTTTGTCTTTAGAGAAAATTTCATAGAAATTTTGTCTTTAGAGAAAATTTCATAGAAATTTTGTCTTTAGAGAAAATTTCATAGAAATTTTGTCTTTAGAGAAAATTTCATAGAAATTTTGTCTTTAGAGAAAATTTCATAGAAATTTTGTCTTTAGAGATAATTTCATAGAAATTTTGTCTTTAGAGAAAACTAGCCACACCGGGCCCGCTCCGCTGCACCTTCTTTAACTCTCCGCCTATGACGCTGAATTGTCATGATTGGTCTATATATCCATTTGGCAAGTTTTGGGCGGCTCCCGAGGCACCAGACTACAACAATAGAAACCATGTTTTGTTTTTGGTGGCAGAAGGTTCCGTTAGGTTAGATTGAAAAGAGGATGCAGATATTAATCTGCCCCATGCCACTATAGACATACACCTAAGCCAGTAATCGGCTTGTTGTGCGCTCTTAAAACTAAAAAGTAACCTCGAAGAAAAAAATTTTAATTTTTAGGAAATGTTTCAACGTCTCATCATCTTCCCCACATGCTATCACTTGCCGTGCCGATTTTGCATAAGTGAGCAAGTAGTCTTATGTGTCCCGTTATGACACCAAAAGCTATACTGACCTCCTTCTTACTTCCTTTCAGAAATAGCCTCGTCCTCTAACAATCCGGATCACCCCATAAGATTTTCGCCGTCCTACTTACTGTTTTGCTGTTCCACAGTGTTACTTGCATTTGTCGCCCAAGGACTTAAAACGGACTGCGTCGACCCGAAAGGCTACGGGTTAACCAAGTTAATCGACGGCAGTCCTCTGGCCTTCACTGCCAAATCGTCTGTCCTTTCATTCCCCCTTACTCCGTTATGGCCCAGCACTCAAACGATGCGGATTGTGTCATCCTCAGAGAGGGCTTTGAATTCCTTCTTACACTCCTTGGTGACTAAGTATGCAAATAAATTTCGAACGAATCGCATCACCAATCTCATTTGGGTAATGAGAAGTGCTTTTTATGGGAGCGATGGCAGCTCGGACATTTCGACTCAAACTCCCAAATCCCTTTAATTTGAGCCCCATATTGCCATGTCGGTAAATATGAACCGATTGGAGGGTGTTTTGGAGCTGGGGCGGCCACCGGTACTTTGCCCTGAAAAAAGATATTAAATCCGTTGTTTACCCCCAAATACCGTTGATTTAAGCCCCAATTTGCCATAGTCGGATATGAAGTTCAGTTGAGGGGGTGACGCCCTAAAGCACACCCTAAACTGAACTTCATATCCCCCCAAACACTTAGCTCCAAAATTCGATATCAAATTCGTTTTCTACTCTCATTTGAGTCCCATATTGTCATAATGGGTCAATTAACCTATTAGACGTATTTTTAGGAGGAAAAGCGCCACCTGGACTTGAACGCAAATTTCAATGTCATATTCGCAATTTACTCCCAATGAGAAAAAACGCCTCCTACACTTTAACGCAAATTTTAATGTCATATTGTAATTTACTCCCAAATACCTTTCATTTGATTCTCATATAGCCATGGTCGGCTTATATGCCCATTTAGGGGTATTTGGGGGTGGGGCGACCTACTATTACTTGGATCTAATTTTTTATGCCATATTTGTTATCTAATGCCAAATACATCTCATTTGAGTCCCATATTGATAGGTACGCCGAATATATCTGTTTAAAATTTTAGGGTTGGGACGGCCCGCTGGGCACTTGGACCAAAGTTTTAATACGATATTCGTTTTCTAGTCTCCAATACCTTTGATTTGATAACCATATTGTGCCCATTGGTCCACTTTTGGTTTTGGGTGGCGTTTTTGGGGTAAGGGGAGGGACCGCCTCCATCTACATTTTAAGAAAATCTGTTCAGCCCTGTTTTGGTTCTACGGAACAAACAAAAAAACCGAATCCCATATAGTCATGATGGGTCATAGGCCCATTTATTGCGGGGAGGTAGGGTGACCCCCTATGCTTCGAACTGATTTTGTATGCCATATTCGTAATCTACACCCTAATACCTTTCATTCGAGGCCCATATTGATATGAACGTCCAATATGTCTGTTTGGGGTTAATTTCGGGGTCGGGGCGGCCCGATGGGTACTTAGATCCAAATTTTAATACCATATTCGTATTCTATTTTCCAATACCTTTCATTTGATACCCATATTGTCCCGATCGGTCCGCTTTTGATTTTGGGTGGTGTTTTTGGGTAACGTGGTAGGGCCCGCCCCCTTCCGAAATCAAAAAATTATAAAGCCCTTTTCTCCTTCCTGTCTTGTCTTTACAGAAAGTCTTATACAAATTTTCGCTTTCTCTTTTGAGATTTTGCTTCTAGAGAAAATTGCTTTAATTACGGCTCTTGTTGTGGTTCTTAAAAATTCATCCACCATCCATTGGGTTGCGGTTAATCTCAGTGAGATTTTTTTAAATTCTATAAGCCTCGACTGAAAAAAAGAATTTTATTTTGTAATTTTTATGATTCACAATGTCAATTATGTAAGCAGTCAAGTTTCCAGGCTAAATTTTGTTTCAAAGTGTTAATTTGCAAATGTGAATTGAAGGTGAAAGTCAATAACCAATTTATAACGTCAAGAAAAATCCCGTTTTTATCGACCAACAAATTCCAAGAATATCAAATAAATTCCATTCATAATTTTTCTTATCACTAAAGGGGATTAACTTTGAACTCCTAAGTTACCTTGCAAATGTGTAAATGTTAACTAAATCTCAAAGTAAACTAATGGACTGATAAAAGATTATACTGCCCATCATAATAAACAGATGTTTTCTGGTTGGTTTAATCGTCTCAACTGTCTCAAGAATAAATGAATGGTCCAAAAATTTTAATAATCAAATACATGCAAGTCAACACACGTAACAACAGCAACAACAAAAGCTATTCCATCGGACTTTGAATAGTTGTTGTTGTTGTTGGTGTGTGCGTGTGTTGTGAAATTAACGTTTCTTTTTCAGGGTAACGAACCTGATTCATCGTTTATAATGGAAGCTGTTGTATACTCAAAAAGCTTTCTAACCAAATAACATAGAAACAGAACGAGTATATTTCCCCCTTATTGATTAATATTGACCTTAGTCCACAAAGCACATGGAGACAAGCAAAGCCATGCTTATCAGATGCAGTCTATGCGATTTCATAATTGGGGACCCCTAGAAATTCAGAGAGGGGCTCGAACAGCCCGCGTTAATTTTGCAGTGTTTACTTTTTTATTAACTTGTTTTTGCTATGGCAACGTCGTATTTTGTCTACACGTGACGTTGTCTCAGTGTCTCCTCTAAACGAATTCGAAGTTCAAATACACGACACGGAAACATATGAATGTTCATGAGTTGAAGGGTGTTGATAAAAAAAAATATGTATATACACAAATGTAAGCTCCATGCTTATATAGGGGAGGGTAGTAAGTACTAATATACAACAAGGCAAATCACATTTGTGTTACGTAAACAACCTACTGGAAAGAAATGATATAAATTTTATGAATGTGAGGTAATACAACAAATGTTTATTAATACATTTTGTCCACGTCTCTTGTACCACTGCGTCCGATATACATCAATTAAAATTATATATCTTTACTATTTAATTTACATTATCATTAGTTAAAGTAAAATTTGATTTAGGTTTTTTAGTTTACATAAATTAATTTATTTGTATGTATATAATAACTTGTAATTTTTTGAATTTATTTTGTGGCCGATTTCAGATAGGCAATGAGATCACCACGCTCTCCAGGTTTCTTAAGGCCAGCAAAGATCATTTTTGTGCCGGGAATGTATTTCTTGGGATTCTCCAAGTATTCGAACAATGTATCCTCATTCCAGGTAATGCCCTTGGATTTGTTGGCATCTGTGTAGGCGAATCCAGGGGCTTGGCCAGTTTTACGTCCAAACAAACCATGCAAATTGGGGCCTACTTTATGTTTGCCTCCGGCCTCAACGGTGTGGCATTGGGCACAACGTTGGACGAATAGCTTCTTGCCCTTTTCAACATCACCAGCTGGAACACCCATATTTGAAATTTCGATTTGTACAGCGCGGACTCTTGAACACAAATGAATGGAAAAAAGTTTCGAGATACATGTGACAGTTGCTTCTTCTTTTTTTTTGGTTTCTTTGACATATGTTGTCATTCTTGGTCGCTGTGTTGCCACATTGTTTGTAGGAGTTTAAGAAAAAACTGCATTATCGACTTCTGGTAAATGTTGTCAAAAATGGAGCACATTTACCGTTAAGTGAAATTAGTAATTAAATATATTTTAATAGTTTTGCAGACTCTGTTCGTGACAGCTTAGAACGTGAGCAATTCTTTTTTATTCATACGTGCAAACATCATTTTTTAACCCATTTTAGAACACACTCCCAAAAAATGGCGTTTTCTTTTGTAAGAGTCATCCCAAGAGAGAAGATAACGGAAATGAGTGAACATAAAAACCAATAATAGCTGTGTATAGGAACTCAAAAATTTGAGCAAATTAGAACAAATGTTTACTGGAAGTCGGAGATAGCAAATTTTGACCGTTGGAAAATAGAGAACCTGAAAATTTCTACTGGGAATTTTTTGGCAGCAGAAATTTGCAACTTTGAACAGATGTTTTGTTAAGGACAGCTGTTTTATGAAAAACAGCCGTTACATGAAAATACAAAAGCTAACGCCAAAATGGATCAAGTTTATTAAGTGTTTTGATGGAATCGTCCTCATCGAAGAGCTACGATGAGACCAACACCGTTCCTTTGAATTTGTTAAGGTGGGAAGATGCTGCCTTGGGATTAAGTGGGCTGGGCTGTTAAAAAAGTGACACACAATGGGATTGGAAAATATGTGTGCAAATTAGACTGCTAATTGTGAACGGATACAGATATCTTCAATGATAACACAGTGTCCGTAGCCGCCACATGAGCAAATAGAAAGCTCCCTTTGCCTAACATCAGTGGTCGCAGCAATTTTTCTTTCCATAAGCACTAGGTGTAGCATTAAATTCAATTCACCAGACCGTCGCAGTTCGAAGAGCGACATTCTGACAAATCAGAATAATATTCCCAGCATAACTTACCACTGGCCGGATAATTGCTTCGTATGTACTTAGTCCAAGGTTTCCTTGTCAGCACACCAAGTTTTAAGTTGTTTCTACTTTTGTGTATAATGAAGGCATGTAAAGCAGTTGTAGTCTTATGCAGCTTTCGAAAAGCATGCTCATGCTCGGCGAATGGAAATTGTCCAACGGGAGGAGTAGTCCCCCATGCGTCTTGGCTACCGATGAGAGAAGGGAGATCGGTCTGTACGACTCCCGAGGATCGCCACATCCACATGAAGATGTGGATATAACAACAACACCCGCTTAGATTTTTGTAATAACGATGAACAACACACAAATCGGAACTGAGAGTTCCAACCCTGTGGTACTCATGTTGTTGTTGTAGCCACATGTCTATATATGTAGGTGGCGATCCTTGTCTAGCACCTATAGGTGAGCAAGCTCGTTCCGGTTCAAAAGACCGATCGCCGCAGGAACATGGTAACCATTGGTTATTTAAAAGCGCCAATATCTCGCCTTGACATATCGAGCATCTTAGGCACTCAGTTTTAATGCAAGAGCCGGTGCCGGCCAGCCTCTTACTGAGACTCTCTACTCGATACCGCTGATTGTCCGCGACTACAACTTCAGCTACTCCGTATACAGCATTTCACTATCCACAACCTGTGGACGCGCCCGGTAGCTCGCAGCTAAGCTTCTCGTGATAACAATGAAAACCGCTCAAATCGAATCTTAAAGTTCTAGCCTGTGTGGTGCTCATAATTATCCCATGCCGGGTGTGGTGCTCATAGTCATCCCGCGCCAGCATTTGTCAAATGTTTCCGTGCACTTTACACTGAGGCTACAGCCCTTGTTGATGAATAACTCCATCGGGTCAATCCGGTATGTACAACCAGCTGCCATTGGATTGATCGTCATCAAACTCCATAGGCCATTGGTTATTAAAATGCGTCAATAACTCGCCTTGTCATATCGAGTATCATAGGCACTCAGTACTTAAGCAAGAGCCGGTGCCATCCGGCTACTCGATATCAATGATTTTCCGCTGACCAACGCAAGGTTAGCATGTCCGCCTATGACGCTGAACGCCTGGGTTCGAATTTTGGCGAGACCATCAGTAAAACATTCAGCGGTGGTTTTCCCCTCCTAATGCTGGCAACATTTGTGAGGTATTATGTCATGTAAAACTTCTCTCCAAAGAGGTGTCGCACTGCGGCACGCCGTTCCGGCTCGGCTATAAAAAGGAGGTCCCTTAACCTTGAGCTTAAACTTGAATCGGACTGCACTCATTGATATGTGAGAAGTTTACCGCTGTTCTTTAGTGGAATGTTCATGGGCAAAATTTGCATTTGCAATTGCAACTACTCCATATATGAAGTGTTCCTTTATCCACAACCTGTGGACTAGTTCGGTTGCCCTCAGCTAAGCTTCTCGTAATGATGTTGAACCCCATACAAATAGGAGCTGAGTTCCAGCCTGTATGGTGCTCATAGTAATGTTGTGCCGGGAGAGCTTCAGTATTGCTGGGCACATATAACACCATCAAAAGTTTCGACTATATCTATCTATATCTAAAACCCAACCGATGATGAAACTATTCCACGTTCATCTACAGTAAAAGAAACTTTTTTATTTCTAATATCAAGTGTATTTGCGCTTATAAGCCTCAACACAATATATTGCTTCTCCATTTTGTTACTAATCATATGGACGATAGCTAACAATTTGATGGGCCACAATATTCAAAATTTCCCTTATATGCATATCATGCTGCTCGTTTATGATGGCGGTTATGCGGGCACATTCTTTTATGTAATTTTCCAATTCTTTCAAATTTGGTGGTTTGCGAGGATTTTTGGTTGATTGCAAAGCCTGTAAGCATTGACCCGTCATATTGGCCAATTGGGAGCGGGGTGGACTAAATATCTCATCCAAATCGTAAAGTTCCAAAGGCGGTGCTGCGGGTTCACTGAAAATCGGGGGAAATGTCTGTAAGCAAGGAAAAATTGGAATCAAAAAGATTTTACAAATGTCAAGGGGGCTATTAAAAGGTTACAGCTAATTGAAGAGGCGGCAGGGGTATCTCAAACTGTGGCTTTATTATTTTCAGAGGTTCATATTTAACATTCAGCTGTTGATAGGTGTTTATGACATCCTTCAGTAGGCGATTGCTCAACGAACACAAGGTCATGTCAAACATTTTTTTAAAATCGGCCGGAATTTCGGAACCTATAGAATCGATAAGGCAAGCCTTTGGCAAATCAGCTATAAATCCTATATCCGTAAAGGTTTTATTCTCATTTAACTAAAAGTTTTTGGAAAATTTTTGATTAGTTTATATTTTCAGGTTATTTTGGTATCACTTTACTTACCTCCACATCATTAAAGTCCAAATGATTGAACTGTATATCATTTGCTCCCAACAACTTGAGAATATATTCCAGTATAGAATCATTGGTTTTGTAGCTGGTTAGGTACTTATCGTGAAACATGTAGCCGGAACCTAAGGCCAAAATTTTACCCTTTCCTCCCTCTTTGCAGTAATAGCCAGCCAAAGGCCTGTTGAAGGGATACACCACTGGCCCCGTGGTCAATAAGACATTGGCTGGGTCAGAAACATTCAGG
This sequence comes from Stomoxys calcitrans, assembly GCF_963082655.1. Taxonomy (NCBI): domain Eukaryota; kingdom Metazoa; phylum Arthropoda; class Insecta; order Diptera; family Muscidae; genus Stomoxys; species Stomoxys calcitrans. The sequence continues at coordinate 145,803,585 of NC_081555.1, read as the reverse complement.
GTGGCTCCATAGGGATATTGAAAGTGTAGTTTATACTTCTCATCACTGAAATCATAATCGACCTTGTCGACAGGTTGCTTTAATAAATAACGCCACATGGACTCACAAACCACTCCACCTCCTATGGAGCATTCTTTGGGGTGAAAATTTTTATAATAGTGAGGTCTTATGACATTGTCTGAAATGTTGCAACAGAATTGAGTTCGCTAAGGAGTTTGTGCAACGGCCGTACGATTACTTGCCACTATTTATGTATATGCCATATTGTTCCAAAAAGAAATTCACATTGGTATTGAATTCATTTTCGCCTCCTTCTCCCAGCAAAACCAACAAACTGCCACCATTATCCACGTAGACCTTCAACACCTCAAACTCCTCTTCGGTAAAACGATCTTGGGGTCCTGCTATAATAAAGATTTTGACTTTAGCCAATTTTTCCGGCTTAAGTTCCATGTCGTTTCTGTAAAAAGTTCAGTAGTTTGCTGTGAGTGGTCAATGAGCTGTGGTAGACACTTACTGCTCTATGTTCCATTGGGATTTCAATTTGCGATGCAACATTTTGTAATTATCTGTGATTTGAAAGCGTTCATTTTTTGATATATCAAAGCAAATTACACTTTTAGAGGTCATCCTGATGGTAGAATAGAAATGAACAATCGTTTGCTGTTTAATATGATGCTGAATGGTTTTTACAATAAACTACGTGGCTGTTGCTAGGCAACGGAAAAAATCCTTTTCATAAAAAAGACTTTTGTAAGGATACAACTCTGTAATGCCTTAGTTTCACTGCCCTAAGGAGATGCAACAGATTGTTTAACCTTCAATTTAAGCTTGCGTGTATAAATATACCGGGGGGTTGTGTAAAATGGACAGTTATAGAAAATCTGCAACTAAGTTGAGTGAGTCCAGAGGCATGTGGTCCTAGGACTAGTAGGATTGGCTGGGCAGTTAAACAGGTGGCGGGTCCCAGGCTACAATCTGGACATATGTACATCAAGCACACTGACATCAATCCTAACTCTGTAGGAGTTCTGGCATCTGCCGGAACTCAACTGAGCCGAGGGAGGCTTACTCTTTCTGGTGCAATTGTTGGCTGTCGATGTACAAGGGCTGCGTTCACTCGGTAGCTGTTCATCCCTTCTACCACCGTGTGAATGCTATCTAGACTCGTTGTTGTTGTTGTAGCAGTTTGTTGTGTTCTATCTTTCGTCTACTTGATTCTGTTGAGTGTCAAGCCCCAGGAATTTTGCGGCAATCAAGCACGTCTAGGCAACATTCATGCTGACATGGTAGCAGATGCGGAATGTCGTCCTAGGAGAACGACCGCCACCCTTTGCACCTGAAGAAATTGACCTCCCCTGGCAATCGAAAGTAGTTCTGGCTCAATTACGTTCTAGCAGATGGAGCCGGCTCAATTCCTACAGAGCAAGGACTGATGTCGACGTGCAAGATGTATGTCCAGATTGTAACCAGGGACCGCACGATACACGTCACCTGTCTAACTGCCCAGCCAGACTCACTCGATATTTCTGATCCCTGTGGACGCACCCCATCTAGACTCGTCTGAAGGCTAGGTTAGGTAAGAGTGGTAGTCCTTTTAGAGACTTACTAAGACAATTTTATGTCCATTGTGATACCAGAGTAGCGACAGATCAAGGCCTGTTCGGAATCGAACTCATGACCCCGCACTGGCAAATTCGAGCACGCTACCAACTCGGGTAGCGGGGCGCCTTAGACAGCCGCATGATCTAGAGGTTATCGTGTAGCGCTGAAACTCACACTCTAAATTAGTGATGGGCACACTTACAAACAAATACAAATTTTTCCCATGAACTTTCCACTAAGGAACATATCAATGAGTACAGACCGATTCAAGTTTAAGCTCAATGATAAGGGACCTCCTTTTTATAGCCGAGTCCGCAGTGCGACACCTCTTTGGAGAGAAGTTTTACATGGAATAGTATCCTACAAATGTTGCCAGCATTAGGAGGGGAAAACCACCGCTGAGAATTTTTCTGATGGTCTCGCCAGGATTCGAACCCAGGCGTTCAGCGTCATAGGCGGATATGCAAACCTCTGGGCCTCACTATGGGCACACTAACACAGTTGTAAATATTAAATTGTGTTTGTATGGCGCCTTTAAATAACCAATAACCACTCTGTTCCCGCGGCGATCGGTCCTTTGAACCGGAACGAGCTTGCTCAACTACAGGAGCTTGACGAGGATCGTCACCTCCACATGAAAATTTAGTTACAACAACAACACCAAGTATTTTAGGATATGAGGTGGTCGGAATTCTTCCGGCTCCGACAATCACATCCAACCTCGAGCGATATCTATGCCATCTAGAGGGTGTGGAATAGAGGAAAGGTAGACTGATATATCCACCTTTGTTTATGCTTTTGAGAACGGTCAAAATAATAGAAAGATATATGGTTGTGGTGTTCTTGTCTCATTTTCCGTATCTCACTTGAAATGTCATTTAAATTGAAAATATGCAGAGAAATTTGTAAAAGTAGATTAGCTTAAAGTTCAGGTCCTGGCAACTTCTTTTCAATTCAATAATCATTTTCAATTGGTTTTATAATATTCGTATACATACAAATGTATTATACATAAAGCTTAATTTAAAAATATCTATATCAAGTTTCTCTTAAATCTAAAAACAATCTTAGAAAGTAAAATATTTAGTGAAAGGAATAAAATTGTACTGAAATCACTCTTCTACATCATATCACTACAAAAAAACCAAGGAATATACCAAGGCTAAATGCATTACCCCCCATCTTAGCAGCCCTCTAATTCTGGCGGTATGGGTATATCATTGTGAGCTGCAAACTGTAACAGAGCATTATATTTCTTTTTCCAATTTTCAATCTCTCGACTACAGTGTTCGTTTTCCTCATGCATTTGCTCCAATTCAATCCATTCGTGCGATTTTTCAGTTTCCAAAACATCTTTTTGCTCTATGCGCTTAATGCGACAACTAGCAGCATAGCCACGATTCTTAAGAGTACGACGTCGTTGTTTCATACGTACAATTTCTTCGCGATTAAGACCTCGCATTTTAAGAGTGCGATTTAAATCTCGCACAGAAATGGAAACCAATTCATCATCACTAATATCCGGAATGGGACATGGTGATAAGGGTGCCTGCAATGAGAGAAAGTTAGGTAAGTCAGCCAGCTGCATACTAACAAAAGGCCACAACAAGGCAGGTAGGTAAGTGTGCTCTGCAATTCAATACATTCAATGGGAGTTGAGAAAAAACAAAACTATGTACAAACAAATGTCTATACCAGTGACTTGCAATTATTTTTTCGAATACACATACGTTTCTAATCACTTACTGGCTTGGGTTTGGTAATACAGCCTTTACAACTTTGAATTTGCAGAGCACTTTTACAAATCTTGTTAAAATGTAATGTTTAAAACATATATATTTCTTGATAAAACTATTGCATTTACATAAAGATCATCAGTTACCATTGTTGATTTTATATTGCGACTCCTTGACTGTTGTAATGGATCCATTTAAGGCAATTATAGTTGTTGTTTTTGCAAGTTATTAAAGATAAGATTTTTTCCAAGTTTATGCGTTGTTGTTTGGTTGAAAAGAGATTAATAGTAATTAATCTTCTATCCTATGTAATAAATAATTAATATTTTCTAAATAAAAAATTAATAATAAATACCGTAAAGCTTTATAGAGAAATTAACGAAAACTAGCACCACACAATGACAGCTGGACACAATATGATGTGATGATTTATCGATTTCATAATTTATCAATACAAATCCCAAGTAAGTATCGATAAACTATGAAATCGCTTAATGTTATCGATTAATGTCCTAGAGACCTTTATACGCTACGACATATTGGTAAACGACGGAAATTCTTCAACATTGGTTTCAAAGCTGCATACAAAAAAATCATAATTAAAATCATTAATCGTAACGAAATGAATATTTGCTATTGACTCTAACAAATAATTGCTGTGTTTTATTTAAGTCCTATTGAGAGCAAGTCAAATGTTATGGACAAAATATTAGTTAGTTGTACTGGTAACTTATCGATAACATGCAATAACAGATACTAAGAAATGAATAATCATGATTTGCACTATATAGTACTAAAATAAAACACGGAAAATAAACTATAACATTCTTGACTTGGATATCTAGCGCAACAGTCAAGAGATATTTATGCGTTATTTTTCCTCGAAAAGGGTTTTTGTTTCGAGAAAGGAAAGCATCCAGACGCATTTTTTTTTTAACACGGGAAATAACTCTTTTAATTCGTAAATTGTTTTAATAAATAAACTGCTTAACAGGCATCCCACCTGCAGATTTTGCAGACAAGATGCCTGGCTATAAACCCAACGACATGGACTGCGATGTCGTTGAGGAGGAAATTTCTACTTCGCAGCATAATTTGAATGCAGGCAACAAGGGCGCGCAGACTAGCGCTATCAAGAGGCAGCGTAATGAGACGGCAGTGAATCCTAACGACATTGAAATCCCAGAGCTGAGGGAAAGATTGAAAAAGCATAAGCAGACGGATGACAACCCATTTGGAATACTTAGTGTCCTCACACAAGTGGATTTTGCATCAACTTCAACTGCAGCAACGCAAGACAACCAGGCCAATAATGGTAAAACAAACGCCAACAACAACAACAACGGTGAGACAAAACCAAAATGGTGCCCACCAATTTTTATTTATAATGTCAACATCAAAGCATTGGTTGATTCTTTGAGGGAGACAATACCTAAATTTTCTTTTAAAGTAAAGAATATGAATAAGAACAAAAGCAAGATTTTTTTTTCTGATCCGTCTGTCCATTCTTCAATGATGGCTCTCCTACGTGAGAAGGGCATCCACTCATACTCCTTTACTCCGAAGGAACTGAAACAACCTTCCTTTATATTGCGTGGGCTTACTTCTAGCACGGAAATAGAAGAAATAAAGTCTGAGTTAGATGAATTGGTTCCGAATACTGTGGCCAATGTGACAATCTACAAAACACAAAGGAATAAGGAAACTGGTCTTTTCTTAGTCTCATTATTACCTGGGAAACAGCTATCCGATGTTTCTAATATAAGGGGCATACAAAGCCAAATTGTATCTTGGGAGAAACCAAGAAGAAAGGATTCTGAGATCCAATGTCGCAGGTGCCAACGGTGGGGCCACATTTCAAAAAATTGCAACTCTGCATACAATTGTGTGAAATGTGACAAAAAGCACGGCCCAGGCGAATGCCAACGAACAAAGGAGGATTCGTCGGATCCCTTCTGCAATAATTGCGGTGAGGCGGGCCATCCAGCGAATTGGCGGGGTTGCCCAACCTATAGGAAATATGTTGCTGCACGTCAGCAGAGATTGTCTAAGGCCATTGAGGAGAATTCTCGAGCAAAATCCAACGTCAGTAGGGCGGTCAATATGTCCATGGTGACTCCAGGCCACACATTCTCTAACTTGTTTCAGACTCGTCCGTCACAGCAAGGTGCAACTCAACAAAAACCGCCAATAATTGACCAATTTTTGAAATTGGCATCTCTCTTCTTGCATCCCGATGAATTGACCCTGGAACAGGAGGTCAACATATTCCTCTCCGAATACGCCAATATGTCAAAGTCTGAGGCCAAAGCTGAATTTTTGCGCCTTCTAAACAAAGTTAGAATTAGTTATGGACCATAGATTCATAAAATTACTAACCTTCAATGTAAGATCTCTTGTTGATACTAGTCGTCAAATAGATCTTAAAGACATTCTCCACCGTAACAAAATTGACATTGGCTTCATCCAAGAATGTCATCTGAAAAGGAATAAGAGGGCAAGAATAGATGGTTACAATTTCATTTATGACAGTTCCCCAATTGGAGTTGCCATTGTTATGAAAAATACAATTCAATATAACCGGATCTTTTTGGATGACATTGGATTAAATCTTTCCCTGGCCCAGATAGAGTTTATGAATGATGGCGCTCGAAAGAGATATTTAATTGGATCGATTTATGTCCAGTGCAATTATCCTCCGCATAAATTTGAAGCAGATCTGGCCAAACTTTTGCAGCTTTGTGGCAATTTTGATGGATTCATCCTAGGAGGTGATCTGAATTCAAGGAGCCCGGTTTGGGGCGATAGTATGGAAAATATGAACGGAAAATCTTTGCGTGGATGGTTAGATGACAATAGCCTCGAAGTGGACCGGTTATGCGATGCAGAGCCGTCATATCCAAACGGCCCTTCATTTTTGGACCACTTTTTGATGAGTCCGCACCTCTTGAACAGAACGCTGCCAAATTTTGAGATCTCGACATTACCAACCTTTTCCGATCACTTCCCAATAAAGTTGTCACTCAGAATAGATCATCCAGAGCTCATCTTGAGGACCCCCCGGACATACATCTCCTATAAGGACACCAACTGGCCAAATTTCATTCAGGATATGGACTCGGCATCCCGCCGAATTATGCCGATCTCTAGCTTTAATCTAGAGGACAATGAAATAGATGAAATGATAGATCAGTTTAAAACATCTTTCAATTGCATACACAACGCTCACACTAGGCAAATCTTAACGCAGGGTGATAAATTTCCACTTTCGGAGAAAACCAAAAAACTTTATAAGATCAAGCATAGCTGGCAGAAGGAATTGAAGAAAATCTTTCATCGAACGGGGAACCGCTTAAGCAGTGAGTATAATGTGCTGTCCAAACAGATTCAGCTGCTAAAGACCATTATTAAAGAATCGGTGAACATGGAACAAGCTGATTACTTTAACAAAAGATTGCAAGATATAAAACCAGGTCCTTCCGCTTTCAAAAAAGTATATCAAATTACGGGAAAATCTAAATCTCCGTTCTGCCAACAAATCGTCCGCAACAACAGTATACTCACCAATAGTACTGACATCGCAAACGAGTTCCATGCCTTTTACTCAGACACCTTCCGTACAAGATTACCCCTTCATCCAGTTGAGGATCTGCAATCAAAGGTCTCCAATTGTTTAAACGCGGTTCCCCGACATATCTATAATTTCGATTATGAGATCAACGCAGCCCGAAATCAGGATAATTTGCACTTCACAACTCCAGAAAGAGTCAAAGATATTGTTCAACGCATGAACAATAAGAAATCGAGTGGCCTAGATGGAATATCAAATTTTGTATTAAAGAGATTACCAGAATCAACTTTAAATCTTCTCACCTTCATCTTCAATAATTGCATAAACAATGGCTACTTCCCGTCCGATTGGAAAGTAGCAAAAATTCTCCCAATCAAAAAGAAAACTGAGTGTGCTACTCCGTCCGATTTCCGCCCAATTTCTCTCCTGTCCAACATTGGGAAAATATTTGAGCACATCCTGAAAGAGAAAATTGAAAACGATTACATAATTGAACCTTTACCTGACTTCCAGTTTGGATTCAGAAAGACACATTCCACCCAACACGCATTATTGAAATTTCATAGCGACATCACCATCAATCTTCGAGATCAATCCTGCACGGTAGCCATATCCCTTGATATAGAGAAGGCTTTCGACTCTGTTATACATACTGGCATTTTGTATAAGCTAATAGAGTTAGAGACTGATCCGTACCTTGTTAAGATTTTACACAGCTTTTTTTCAAATCGAAGATTTTGTGTAGATGTACAGGGGACACTGTCGAACTTCGGGTCCGTTGGCAGTGGCGTACCCCAAGGCAGTGTCCTAGCACCACATCTTTTCAACATATTTTTGCACGATTTTCCCCATACATCGCAAGACTCGCAGGCCATTCTTTACGCAGATGATTGCCTTATATATGCTCACGATAAATCCCCAGAGATCGCCATGGAGAAAGCAGCAGTACACCTTAGACGCATCGATGAATACTATAAGACATGGGGTATTAAGATAAACGAAGCGAAATCACGAGCAGTTTGTGTAAGGAATGCATCAGGCAAATGCCCAAATTATGTGGTACCTCAGAGTAAGAGACTGGAACTTACCCTTAATGGAGTCAGCATACCCGTCGAATCCAAAGTCAAATATCTCGGCGTCACATTTGACAAGCTGCTTAAATTCAACCCACACGCCAGAGGATCACTGCAAAAGTCAAAAAAAATATTAGGTTCATTTTCCTATTTATTTAATAGCAAATACTTACCACAATCCACTAAGTTACTGCTTTACAAAGTGGCCATTAGACCCGTGCTGATATACGGCTTTCCAATCTGGTTCACTATCTCTCCGACAGTGGCCAAAGAAATGGAAATCCTAGAGAGGAAAGTGTTAAGGAAATGTATAAATAAGCACTACCAAAGCCGCACAAAAAAATATTCCAACTCTTACATCTACGATATTTCAGACATCGAACCATTGTGTTCTTATGGTTTCAAGCTTCTAGAAATATTCGTCAAAAAAATGGCCACGCACGAAAATGACCTGATAAGAGACATTTATGAATTAGAAGAACGTTCATCATGGGTTGATTCAGCTTACCTTTCACCAGTTGCCATAATCAATGAAACTTTCGACAATGAATCAGCCCCTTCCATGTTGCCAGAATTTTTCCGCAAGACGACACCTGGATCACATCGTGGATGAGAAATAAAAAAAAAAATATAATATAATATTAGTTTTATAACGCAATTTTTTACATAAATTTGCTTTTAATTGTTCTTTATGTATTTCTAAATACTTACCATGAGCACAGCTCAACTCGTTTTCTAATACTCTTCTTTGATGATTGAGTCGAAACATATAAACATATGTCATATACATTATATTTTTATACATACATACATTCGTACAAACTGTGATATTTACATTTTCATTCATAACTGGTTATGCCAATTCGCTCTGTTAGCTATAGTAATTGCAGAACATTTTGTTATTTCGTTGTAGTTGTTGTCTAGTTATAAGTTATTTATTATACAGACTCTCTTTGCTCTGTAAGCAACAGTAAAGGCCGAGAGCAAGCCTTTTGTTTTCATTTCATTTTGTTATGTTATTCATATTCATAAGTATACTCTATACTTTCAAGCGCGTAGCAATTATCTATACTAATCGTGTAATAGAACGAGACAACAATAGTTCTAAATATTATTAAGAAATCGAAAACCACATTCACATGTAATCGAAAAAGAAGAAGACTCAAATAAATATATACATACATACATACATATAACATTCTTTAAGTATTAATATTTTCATAGATTAGATATCAACAAATTGCACTACAAGTTGGAATTACAACGTTTTTGTATTTCTCAATATAGCAAAATTAATGGGTTTTGTCTATGCTAAACCAATATTGGGGTTACCCTATGATTTGCATAGACCGAGGATACAAACCATTCTATTTCAATTTGTTATTTTTATACTCCACACCACCACTGTGGTACAGGGTATTATAAGTTTGTGCATTTGTTTGCAACGCTAAGAAGGAGAAGGGCCCAATTACAATCTCAACAGACCTTCATTAACAGGAAGCATTTGTGTAAAATTTCAAGCGCCTAGCTTTACTCCTTCGAAAGTTAGCGTGATTTCGACAGACAGGCGGACGGATATGGCTAGATCGACTTAAAATGTCATGACGATCAAGAATATATATACTGTATGGGGTCTTAGATGCATATTTCGAGGTGTTACAAACGGAATGAAGTAACTAACATACCCCCATCTTATGGTGGAGTGTATAAAAATGTTTGGTACAATTTCGCAACGCAATCATAACGCAATGAAAGCCATAAAAAATATTGTTCTGCCAAGGCATGATTTGCAAACACAACTACATGAAATAATTGAATGAAAGCTTTTTTTTGCACTGCCAGCTCCGAAAAAAGGATAAGGACCGTTTTCGCAAACTGTGGTTAAAAAGCAAAAAACCGTATGACAAGAGATGGGCGAGGTATTTACCAAGGTATTTACCCATTTATATCCAAAACTTGGGTATTTATAATTTTGCATATAAAAATCAGATCTTCAGATTTTCTGATTTCATAAAATCGGATTTTAGTTATATATAGCCGCTGTATAGACCGATCTGAAGACATAAAATCTAAGCAATAAATTTGCCATTTTTCATCCGATTTCGATGAAATATGGCACAGTGAGTCCTGGTAGACCCCTACCTGTTTCTGTGAAGTGTGGTTCAGATCGGACCCTTAGACCGACCGCCCGATATATGGTATTGAGGCCATAAGAGAGATCCATGGTCCGATCTGGACCACATTTGACAGGTATGGAACACACTGTGTCAAATTATCGAATTCGGGTAATAAATGGATCTTTAATGGCCTCAATACCGTATATCGGGAGATCGGGCGGTCTAAGGGCAGCTATATCCAAATTTGTCCGATCTGACTTCCGACTTTACAGAGATGGGTAGGGGTCTACCAAACCTCACTGTGCCAAATTTTATCGAAATCGGATGAAAAATAACCAATTTATTGCAACAAGACTTTAAGTCTAGAGATCGGTCTATATAGCGGCTATACATAACTAAAATCCGATTTTATGAGATCAGCAGATCAGGTCTATATACAAAAATACGAAATCATCAAACATTGTTTGGAAAATATTTTTATGTCCAAGATATCGGGAAATTTATAAATACCCAAAAAAGTATTTATTGGGTAAACCCATCTCTAGTCATGGCAAAACAATTAAAGGATGTCTCATTTGTACAACAACCACAAATCATATGAATCAATCCGCCATCTTGTCATCAAGCTGATCGACGTTTTGCCAACACACACGAAGAAATTTGTGTGCGTGAGTGTATACGTGTGCGTAAATGAGCAGAGAATATGCGAGAAAGAAAATAACAACAAAGAGAATGCAAACAATAATCTGACATCTTAATACCGTCAAACCTGGCCGGCTGTTAACAGTTGTTTGCGTGAGACCAACTTGTTAAATCCGTCTTATTTGACGGTATTTAAATGTCAGTTCCGTGTATACATTCGCACCAAACAGCCCCATTTTTTTGAACGTTCTCTTTGCTTGTTTTTCTCTTTCTCTTATTTTACCAGCACACGTACACACGCGAGCGCTTGTTACTTTGATTGTGTTGAGAACAATGTCAGCTTTGAAATTACATCTTGATGACGAGATGGCGTATTGCACCATATGAATTGTGGTTGTTGTACAAATGAGACCACCTTTAATTGTTTCGCCATGTGTATTTGCAAGAAAAAATTCTCCAATGACTATTATGTCATGTAATATACCAGTTAGTTGACACAAACTTTATTTTTTCTACGAGAAACCCACCCTAAGGTAATGTACAATGAGATGCTAACGATGAAAAGCAATTGTGGAGTAAATATCGATACTAAAATTTAACTAGCATTTAAGAAAATGGTCCTAGACAGTCGAATATTATGAAGCTTTTTACTGAATTTCAAAACAAAACATTGAAGGCTTGGCATGCATATAAAAACAATTTGCAAAGTGTAAGTAATTGTCAGAATAAGTTCAAGTTCAATACAACGTTTAACACAAAGCACTCATCTTGCCATGGAGCAATGCTATTGGAAATTTCTTTCGCTTTTGTGCTTTTATGCCTTGTGTTTACTATCCATCCATCTAAGTAAATCAAAACTTGTTGACGATGAGGCTTGCGCGTCAGCATCAAAACAAATCGCACACAATTCCCAGCAGTGGAATTTCGAGAATGGTTTCAATTTGAAACCGCCAATAGAGTATGATATTCAAAATATTGGAGTTTGGCATACTTGGCTGTTCTGGAGTTAAAATACAATTTGCATAGGATGGACTTGGTGGACTTCTCTAAAAAAGTAATGGAAAAAGGGAAGACAAAAGCCGTTACAGTTTGGTCATTTGGAAGAGAATGTTGCTAATACTAAAACTTCGTTAATTCCCTAATGTAAAGGCTGCAATGCAAGAAACGAGTTTAAGGAATGGAATAAGATATATTTTTAGAAATGAATTTGCAAGAAAATGGTAAAAAAAATAAGAATAAATTTTATTAAGGTAACTAAGTTTTTATTTTTTAATTAAAACAAGTAAAAAGGCAATAAGTTCGGCCGAACCGAACTTTGAATACCCATCACCTCGGGTATACATGCAAACCCCATTTCGTCACAATCCGGTGAAAATTGTATAACATATGCATCCAAATTCGGCACGGACATTGAGTGGTCTAATATAATGTCGCTATTCAATTTTGAAGAACAAACATTGGTCTTTTTGGCAGATATATCAAATTATAAACCGATCTGAACCATAATAAGGTCGGATATCGTGAGGCTCAGAAAAACTCACTGTTTCAATCGGGTAATAAATAAAGCTTTCATGGGCTTCAGTCCACTTATCGGCAGATCGGTCTATATGGCAGCTTTGTCTAAATATAGTCCGATCAGAACCATATTTAGGTTGGACGTTGGGAGGCCTTAACCTACTAACTGTTTAAAATTTCAGCGAAATCGGATAATAAAGATTTAATTGGTCTATATGGTAGCTATATCTAAATATAGTCCGAACTGAACCATATTTAGGTCGGGTATCAGGAGGCTAAAAGTAACTTACTGTTTTAAATTTTAGCGAAATAGGGTAATAAATAAAGCTTTTATGGGCTTCAGACACTTTATCGGGAAATCGGTCTATATGGCAGCTAAATATAGTCCGATCTGAACCATATTTGGGTTAGATGTCGGAAGACTTTAAATAACCCACTGTTGCAAATTTCAGCGAAAGTCGTCTCAGAATTTTACGACGATCCGAAATATATATACTTTGTAGGGTCGGAAATTGATATTTCGATGTGTTGCAAATTGAATGACTACATGAATATACCTCCTATCCTACGGTGGTGGGTAAAAAAACACCTAGATAACGAGATGAGTTAATACAAAACAAGTAAGAAGGCGTTAAGTTCGGCCGGGCCTAACTTTGGTTTCCCACACCTCGGGTTACACATATACCCGAGGTGAAAAATGCATATAATATGCCCCCATGGCAGCAGAAAGATGTCGATGAGCCTAACACAACTCACTGTCCCAAATTTCGGCAAAATCGGACAATAAATGCGCCTTTTATGGGCCCAAGACCTTAAATCGAGAGATCGGTCTATATGACAGCCATATCCAAATCTGAACCGATCTCTGCCATATTGAAGAAGTATGTCGAGGAGCTTAACACAACTCACTGTCCCAAATTTTCTAGAGCCGAACACAACTCACTGTCCCAAATTTCGGCGACATCGGACAATAAATGCGCCTTCAACGGGCCCAAGACCTTAAATCGAGAGATCGGTCTATATGGCAGCTATATCCTAATCAAGACTGATCTTGCCAAAATTGATGAAGGATGTCGAAGGGCTTAACACAACTCACTGACCCAATTTTCGGCAAAATCGGACAATAAATGCGCCTTAAATGGGCCCAAGACCTTAAATCGAGAGATCGGTCTATATGGCAGCTATATCCAAATCTGGACATATCTGGACCAAATTGCAGAAGGATGTTGAAGGGCCTAACACAACTCACTGTCTCAAATTTTGGCTACATCGGACAATAAATTCGCCTTTTATGGGCCCAAAACCTTAAATCGAGAGATCGGTCTCCATGGCAGCTATATCCATATCTGGACTGATGTGGGCGAAATTGAAGAAGGATGTCGAAGTGCTTACGACAACAAGCCCATAAAAGATTTATTTATTACCCGATTTCGCTGAAATTTGAAACAGTGAGTTGTTTTAAGCCCCCCGATATCCGATCCAAATACGGCTCAGATCGGACTATATTTCAATATAGCTGCCATATGGACCGATCTGCCGATAAAGGGTCTGCAGCCCATTAAAGCTTTATTATACCCACCGCCGAAGGATGGGGGTATATTCATTTTGTCATTCCGTTTGCAACACATTGAAATATCCATTTCTGACCCTATAAAGTACATATATTCTTGATCAGCGCAAAAATCTAAGACGATCTAGGCATGTCCGTCCGTCTGTCTTTTGAAATCAAGCTACAGTCTTTAAAAAGAGAGATATTGAGCTGGGCTATATCGGACTATATCTTGATATAGCCCCCATATAGACGGATCCGCCGATTTAGGGTTTTAGGCCCATAAAAGCCACATTTATTATCCAATTTTGCTGAAATTTGGGACTGTGAGTTGTGTTAGGCCTTTCGACATCCTTCATTAATTTGGCCCAGATCGATGCAGATTTAGTTATAGCTGCCATATAGACCGATCCTCCGATTTAGGGTCTCAGGCCCATAAAAGCCACATTTATTATCCGATTTTACTGAAATTTGGGACAGTGAGTTGTCTTAAGTCCTTCGATATCTTTCTTCAATTTGGCCCTAATCGGTTCAGACTTGGATATAGCTGCCATATAGACTGATTCTCCAATTTAGGGTCTGAGGTCCATTAAAGCCACATTTATTATCCGATTTTACTGAAATTTGGGACAGTGAGCTGTCTTAGGCATCTTTCTTCAATTTGGCCCTGATCGGTTCAGATTTGGATATAGCTGCCTTATAGACCGATCATTCGACTTAATGTTTTGGACCCATAAAAGGCTCATTTGTTGTTTGATGTCGCCGAAATTTGGAACAGTGAGTTAAGTTAAACTCCTTGATATACTTCTGCAATATGGCACAGATCGGTCCTGATTTGGATATATCTGTCATATACACCGATCTCTCGATTTAATGTTTTGGGCCCATAAAAAGGGCATTTATTATCAGATTTTGCTGAAATTTGGGACAATGAGTTGTGTTAGGCCCTCCGACATCCTTCGTCAATTTGGCTCAGATCGGTCTAGATTTAGATATAGCTGCCATATAGACCGATATCTCGATTTAATGTTTTGGGGTCCATAAAAGGCGCATTTATTGTCCGATGTCGCCGAAATCGGATCATATTTCAATATAACTGCTATGGGACATAAGGTATGCAATTTTCAGCGAATTTTGATGAAAGGTGGTTTACATATATAACCGAGGGTATCCAAAGTTCGGCCCGGCCGAACTTAACGCCTTTTTACTTGTTTTTTTATCTAATTTCGCTGAAATTTGAAACAGTGAGTTGTTTTAAGGCATCCCGACATCCGACCTAAATATGGTTTAGTTCGGACCCTATTTAGATATAGCTGCCATATAGACCGATCTGACGATAAAGAATTATTGGGTTCCCCAAAAAGTAATTTTAAAAGAAAGTAAATGCATTTTTTATAAAACTTAGAATGAACTTTAATCAAATATACTTTTGTACACTTTTTTTCTAAAGCAAGCTAAAAGTAACAGCTGATAACTGACAGAAGAAAGAATGCAATTACAGAGTCACAAGCTGTGCAAAAATTTGTCAACGCCAACTATATGAAAAATCCGAAATTACTTTTTGGGCAACCCAATATTTATTACCCGATTACGCTGAAATTAGGAACAGTGAGTTGTTTTAAGCCTCCCGACATCTCATCCAAATATGGTTCAGATCGGACTATATTCAAATATAGCTGCCATATGGACTGATATACCGATTAAGCGTCTGATGACCATTGAAGCTTAATTTAGTATAATAAATAAATACTTTTTGAACAAATTTAAAATAACGTTTATTGTTTGATCAAACCTCGTATTTTTTCTCCATCTTCTTCTCTTTTACTTTTTTCTAGTGTGTACACTATGGACTTAAGGTCCCCGAGTGAAGCGGTTAGTAACTGAGGTTGCAAGTCGCGTGCCCTCCAACCTAACCTAACCCTTGTTTTTTATACCCACCACCATACGAAAGAGAGTATATCCATTTTGTCTTCCTTTTGCATCATTTCGAAATATACATTTCCGATCCTACAATGTATGTATAATGAGTTTTTACTCGTTACTTTTTGATTGAAAAAGTTTAAAAATTCGAAATTGCAAAAAATTACACATTTTGTGGAAGACTGTAAAATAAAAGATATTATCAACTTTTATCAAAATATTTGCTAAACATGTTATCCCACAGAATTTCATCTAATTTCATTACAATAAGTATTGAAATTAATTTTAAAAAGCCCCTTTTGAGCATTGTCTATGGTATCAATACAAAATAAAGAGAAAACTTAAAGCTCATCATAAAGCGTTATAACAAAATATAAATATCTGACTGCTTGCCGGCTAAATGCAGTTCAACAGATAACTTTGCAATACACTTGACTGCAATCGCGAGCTGAGAAAATACGAAATCACTTTACAACATGGGCTACATGGTTAAACTTACAATACCGCTGTTACTACTCTTCGGGACTGCTTACACGTGCTGCCATATAGATGGGAGATATATTTCCTCTGCCAATGCTACCATGGCAGAGGTCGGCAAAACGTCTACAGAAAAATTTGTGCAATTTCATGCAGAGAACGAGCAAAGCTTTCAACTGAATAATTCTCGTGATGTGGAGCTTCCACAATATTTACAGTACTATGTTAACTTCTGGTTGATGTATGTAATTTCATCATTGACCTATGTGAGTTCTATAGTATTGCGATGAAATTTGGTTCCAGATTGCAATTTAGTCTGATGCGAGTAAGCATGAAATTTAAGTAATAGGGTAACTCTGTGATATTAAACAATTGTTAGGAAATAATAAAGAATGTTTATATTAATTTGATGAAACTGAAGTTAGATACATGCAAATGATGGGGGTATATTAATTTGGCCATTCCGTTTGCAAAACATTAAAATATCCATTTCTAACCCTATAAAATAAATACAGTGGTGGAAAAATTAATATGGACAACTGTTACAGGGAACACTGTTGAACTAAAAGAGTAACGGCTTTATTCACAAAACTCAAATTCACAAAGCAAAATTGTGTTTTATTTGTTGCTAATGGCATTGAATGTTATGTTGGATTTAAACAAAATGTTAAGTCTAAGATAAGATAAGATCTGGTTTGATAAGATAAGTGTGTGGATAAGTGTGTGCAAAAACGAAAGAGAAAGAAACAAAAATTCTAAAAATAAACTGTTTTTTGCGCATGAACTAAGTTTGTTTTTGATAAATATTGTATTGCAATATCGATATTGTTAAAATGCCACAAACCAGCAGGCGTAGTATCGCAAATAAGCGTTTAGTTTGCAGTGAGTGTAAACTAGAAATTGAAGAAAACGAAGGAACAATAGATTGCGATAAATGCAACAAAAGCTTCCATGCAGTTTGTACGAAGTTAAACAAAAAAGAATTCAACCACCTATTAGTGCATGAAGAAGAAGAATATGTGTGTCATATCTGCGATGGAAACAAAAGAAACAAAAATAATAACCAATCAGCCAGCAACCAAAAAAACAACAACAACGCACCCATAACAACTGAGCTAAATGCAATGCGAGAAGAGATGAGAAATCAGCTGAGTGCGATGAATGAGACCATGAATTTTATGTCGAAGCAATATGATGACATTTTGAAGAACGTAGCGGAAAACAAAAAGAAAATAGAAATTGTTCAAAAAGAAAATAAGGCGTTAAAAGCTGAAGTCGAGGTTTTAAAAACATCTGTTAAATTTCTTAATGACCAAAGGGTGCAGAATGATTGCGTTATCACTGGTGTGAAGTCGAATGCAAACCAGTCGGCTGTGGATACAGTTGTTAAGCTTTCCACCGATGTTGGTGTTGCAATGCAGCCTGCAGCAATTGCTGATGCTTATTTTTTGAATGGAAAAGGAGGCAGTCAAACAGTAGTCGTTAAGTTTAATTCAAAAAGTGAAAAGTCAAAACTTATGGCAATTAAACCGAAATTAAAGGAACAAGAGGAAACCAAAAACATTTTTGTGAATGACTACTTAAGCAGAGAAACAATGAGCCTATTTAAATATGCAAAAGCTTTGAAGAGTGTGGGATTTAGAGCAGTGTACACAAGTGGATCTAGAGTTTTTGTTAAAAGAGGAGAGTTATCTAAGCCGAGATTAATTAAAAATGAAGATGATGTCGATAAATTATTACGTGAAGCTGCAACATTTAAACCAAATCAACGACGTTCGGTTCATGTTCAAAATGTTGATGAGGGTTCAGATAATGACTATGAGTCGCCATCCTAAAATTGGTAGATATTTAATACCTTTTTCTTAAATTTTTTGTTTAAATTAATTTCTCTATTTTATAATGTCAAATAATTATTTTTCAAGCATAAATTCTTTCAATTCAGCAAGCAATTTAAATATAAATCATTTTAATATTTTATCTGTGAATATCAGAAGCATATCTTCAATTGCGAAATTTAACAAATTTCGGTCTTTAATTAGTAGCTTACGTATATTACCTGCAGTTCTTGCTGTTCAAGAGACTTGGTTTAGTAGCGATGTTGCACAAATTTACAACATACCAGGCTATAAAGTCATACATTGTTGCCGATCCGACGGATATGGTGGTACTTCGGTATTTATAAGGGAGCATCTACAAGTTTTAGACGTACAATGTGAAAGTTTGGGTTTTATAGATTCTATTGTTTTAAAGCTAAGTGACTTTAAAATCCAAGGGAAACCTCTTGCCATCGTCTCGTATTATAAATCACCAAAATGCAACAGATTAAATTTTATGAATTTTTTGGAGAAAATACTAAATTTGTATGCTAGAAATCCAATAGTTTTTTTCGGTGATGCGAATATAGATGCACTCGATGTGTCTTTTGATGATGTTTCCAATATGCTGCTAAATTTTGATTTGAGAAATTGTCACACTTTGGTGACGCGGCCCCATAGTAACGCAAGTCTTGACCATGTTTACACCAATGTTAGAAATCCCTTAAGTATTTATTCCGTAGAATGTAATTTGAGTGATCATAACATTATATTTTGTGCTATTGATTCCATTTATCAGATTCAAAACGCCGTACAAAATGTTTTTTCTAAATGTGATTATGAAATGTTAAAGAGATCAGCCGAAGGAAGTTTTGGATCATTTTCCTGCATCGGTGACCCATCGGTAGATGCAGAAAATTTGATAGGGCACATTCAATTGGCGATTGATAACTCAACGATTTCAAGAGATCGCAGTACATCACTTAGATCTAAAATATCTCCTTGGCTTAATGGGAATTTACTCAAACTGATAGAATACAAGAATCGACTACTGAAACTAAGAAGAAGGGATCGGAATAATATTCGTATAAATAGTCAACTGAAAGGGATAAGCAAAGTTATTCGAAAGGCCCACAAGGAATCTATGAATAATTATTATGTTGTTAACTTAAAAAATTTCCAGAATGATTCGAAAAGAACTTGGAGATTCTTGAATGACACTTTAGGGAGAAATTGTGAAAAGGACATTAATTTTGCTGACAGTGCTGGTAATTCTTTGGACAATGATCTGGATAAAGCTGAGATAATGAACCAACATTTTTTGAAGTCAGTTCAGGACTTGAAACGTGCAATTCCAGTTGAACAGTCTGATCACTTTAATTCTTTGGGTACATTGGCACACTACCAATGTTTATTCACACTGCGTTATACTACTCTTGAAGAGATTGAAATAGAAATATCAAATTTATCATTGAATAAAAGTTGTGGACATGATAGGGTCTCCTCAAAGGCGATAAAGGTATGTACTAGGAATATCGCGCCGCACCTGGTTGACATATTTAATAGCATGGTTGATACGAAAATGTATCCTGACATTTTGAAAATCCATAGGGTTATTCCAATACCAAAGGGGAAAAAAACTCTAGGTATTAATAACTTCCGACCGATATCAGTGTTACCAGTCGTTAATAACATTTTTGAAAGGATTATTGGTCGTCAAATTTCTATATACTTCGAGACCAATAATATTCTATGTGACAATCAGTTCGGGTTCAGGAAAGGTTGTGGAACCGAGGAAGCGGTAGTCAATGTCCAAAATTATATGTGTAATTTATTGGATAAAGGTAACACCGGCGTTGTTGGTATTTTCTTCGATTTATCGAAAGCCTTCGACATGATTGAACATGACATTCTTTTGGGAAAACTGGGATATTATGGTATTTGTGGCAATGAATTAGAATTGTTTGCTTCTTATTTGCGAAATAGGAAACAATTTGTTCAGGTACAGGACTGCAAGAGTGAACTGGCTTCAGTGGATTATGGAGTGCCTCAAGGTAGTGTATTAGGCCCCCTACTGTTTTTGACATACATAAATGACCTGAATAAATTACAATTGACCGGTAAATTATTTATGTACGCCGACGACTTGTGTTTGTTATATCCGTATAAACTAGAATCGACTGCAAGGTGCTATATAGAGCGTGATGTTGCACTTGTATTTGAATATATGCGAATCAATAGACTTTTTATTAATCGGTCGAAAACGAAATTAATACGCTTTCGTCCTCAAAGAAATTTTGAGCCAGAATTTAACATTAGAGTTGACGGTCAAGAATTGCAGGAAGTTAACTCGATAAAATATTTGGGTATCTACTTGCAATCAAATCTCACCTGGGACATGCACATTAGATACCTAAAATCGAAACTGTCTTCCGTTATTGGTATATTGTTTAAATTTAGGTACGCCTTTGATCACAACACGAAATTTCTTTTATATCAATCCTTAATTCAAAGCCAACTGAATTATATGGCAATTATTTATGGATATAGGCAAAGTTCAGAGCTGAGGTCTTTGCAGCGACTCCAAAATAAATCTTTGAAATGTGTGGCAGGCGTGCCACTCAGTTATCCGACGCGTTCTTTATTTTGCAACCTTTTTCCCAATGTATTACCTGTACATGGTATTTATAAATTCCAAACAATTCTTTACGTTTACAAATGTTTGAACAACATAGGTCATCATACAATTTGCTTTAGGAGAAATCAAAATTCATTTAATACGAGAAATAATCAACTTTTGCGAATACCGTTATGCCGCACGGAGACAACAAAGCAACGTATTGAATTTTCCGGCTCCAACGAATTTAATAATTTGCCAAATGCTGTTAAATCATGTACTAGAATTTCTATATTCAAGATGTTGTTAAAAGAACACATTTTATTGAACCTTGACAATCTTTTGTAAACAATTCGGTAATAAACTATGCTTCTGGTATATAAATAATCATATAAAAACTCATTTCGTATAACTTTGCTTCACTATATATATATGCAAGATTTTCTTTTGTCTTTAAAATATGTATAAACATAAAAAAATTTTTCATTATTTTGTAAGAACCAGCCAACTAGCCTCTGTAATGCCTTTTGGCGCTGAGGCACTAATATAATTTTGTAATAAATATATTTAATGAATTAATAAACAAAAAAAAAAAAAAAAAAAAAAAAAAAAAAAAAAAAAAAGTAGATTTGAAATAAATTTATTTCACATATTTCCTTTATATAACTGTCAAATAAACCAATTTTAAGGCTTCATAAAGTTTTGTGAATAAATGCCTAAGAAAACCTGGTTACTTCAGTAAAAGGTTAAACCTAATTATACGTAGACGTATTGATTATTGAAGGGTCAACTAAAATTTGAGATTAAATCTCATTTAATTTACGGGTGCTCGTTATGGTGATTCTTTCGGTGAATTCACTTGAAAAAAAAGTAATAGGGACACTTATCAAACGGATGGAATTACTTACGAGTTGCTTTCTTTATGTAACTCAACATGTAAGAGGAGAGAAAAACAAGTAGAGAGGGGTTAAGTTCGGCCGGGCCGAACTTTGGATATTCTCCACTTCGGATATATATGTAAACCACCTTTCGTCAAAATCCGGTGAAAAATGCATACCTTATGTCCCATAGCAGCTATATTGAAATATGTTCCGATTTGGACCAAATAATAATAAGTACAAGTCATTGTTCAATTGTGTATTACTAAATATTGATTTTTTTAGTAGCTTTATCTAAAAATAAACCGATCTGAACCATATACGACACGGATGGCGAAAAGCCTAACATAAGTCACTGTGTCAAATTTCAGTGAAAACGGATTATAAATGTTCCTTTTATGGAGCCAAGACTTTAAATCGAGACATCGGTCTATATGGCAGCTATATCCAAATCTGGACCGATTTGGGCCAAGTTTCAGGAGAATGTCCAAGAGCCGAACACAACTCACTGTCACAAATTTCGGCGAACTCGGACAATAAATGGGACTTTTATGGGCCCCAAGACCTTAACTCGAGAGATCGGTCTATATGGCAGCTATATCCAAATCTGGACCGATCTGAGCCATATTTAAGAAGAATGTCGAAGGGCCCAACTTAACTCTCTGTTCCAAATTTCGGCAACATCGGACAATAAATACGCCTTTTATGGGCCCAAAACATTAAATCGAGAGATCGGTCTATATGGCAGCAATATCCAAATCTGGACCGATCTGAGCCAAATTGAAGAAGGATGTCGAAGGGCCTA
Organism: Stomoxys calcitrans; assembly: GCF_963082655.1. Lineage (NCBI taxonomy): Eukaryota > Metazoa > Arthropoda > Insecta > Diptera > Muscidae > Stomoxys > Stomoxys calcitrans. Next base: position 145,781,266 of record NC_081555.1, on the reverse strand, counting down.
ACACAACTCACTGTCCCAAATTTCAGCAAAATCGGATAATTAATGTGGCTTTCATGGGCTCAAAACCTTAAATCGAGAGGTCGGTCTACATGGCAGCCATATCCAAATCTGAACCGATTTGTGTCATAATGCAAAAATATGTCAAGGGGCTTAACTCACTGTCCCAAATTTCGGCGACATCGGAAAATAAATGCGCCTTTTATGGGCCCAAAATGGAGGGATCGGTCTATATGGCAGCTATATCCAAATCTGATCCGATCACGGCCAAAATGAAGAAGGATGTCGAAGGGCCTACGACAACTCACTGTCCCAAATTTCAGCAAAATCGGATAATAAATGTGGCTTCTATGGGCCTAAGACCCTAAATCGGAGGATCGGTCTATATGGCAGCTATATCCAAATCTGATCCGATCAGGGCCAAATTTAATAAGAATGTCGAAGTTCTTAACACAACTCACTATCCCAAATTTCAGCAAAATCAGATAATAATAAATGTGGCTTTTATGGGCCTAAGACCCTAAATCAACGGATCGGTCTATATGGGGGCTATATCAAGATATAATCCAATATAGCCCATCTTCGAACTTTTCCTGCTTATGGACAAAAGAAGAATACAAAGTTTCAGCTCAATATCTTTAATTTTGAAGACTGTAGCGTGATTTCAACTAACAGACGGACAGATGGACGTACATGTCTAGATCGTCTTAGATGTTTACGCTGATCAAGAATATATATACTTTAAAGGGTCCGAAATGGATATTTCGATGAGTTGCAAACGGAATGACAAAATGAATATACCCCCATCCTTCGGTGGTGGGTCGAAAAAACAAATCACTTGAATTTTGTACAGCTCCCATTGGTGTACAGGGGGTGGCGCATGTCTCGACGTCGAGGAAAGCGTTGCAAAATTTTGGTTGGTCGGTTAACGAGCGATCATTTTATTGCAATATTTCTCAAAATCGGAAGGACATATATATGGAAGCTAATATCTAAATCTGAACCGATTTCGAGCAAACTTCTCAGATATGGTGGCAATCGTCGAGAAAAGCGTTGTACAAAATGTTGGCTAGATTGATCAATAAATGCGCTTGCAGTGACTCAAGAAGTTAAAACCGGGCGATATATATATATGTTAGAGCTATATCTAAATCTGAACCGATTTCCATGGAATTAAAATTTCGAGAGAATTGGTTAACAAATGGGCATTTTATTGCATTATTACTGCAAATCGGACGAACATATATATGGGAGCTATATCCAAATCTGAACCAATTTTTTCCAATTTCAATAGGCTTCGCCCCTAGGCCGAAAAACATGCCTGTACCAAATTTTAAGACGATGGGATGAAAACTGCGACCTGTACTTTGTACACAAATTAACATGGGCAGACAGACAGATGGACAGACAGACGGACATAGCTTAATCGAATCAGAAATTGATTCTGAGTCGATCAGTATTCTTATCAATTGGTCTATCTTTCTTCCTTCTGGATGTTACAAACAAATGCGCTAAGTTATAATACCCTGTACCAAAGTAGTGGTGTAGGGTATAAAAATTAGCTGTAATGAGCTGTCAGTAAAACAAATATTATGAAGCTGTAATTTCTAGTTTGGCAGATATGCCAGGGTGAACTTGCTAAGACTTCGAGCCAACTACGCTCTGTATGCTTGGAGGTTGGTATTTAGAGTTGCTTGTTTTAATATATCCCTTTGGTCGCTCTCACGCACTCTATCACTCTCATCTGTTGGCAAATAAAGTAAGGGAATATTCTTTAAACAAATCGCGAAGAAATTTACTTATTGCGAGATACGAGGGCTGCCTTTTATATTTCGGGATTGGACAACCCTTGTGTTGCACTTTGCCAACTGGCAGCTCTATCGTAAAGCTTGAAATTTTTGAGGTTGTACGTACTGAGAAGGTTTTGACACACGAGCGATATTTGTGTTGTTTACAGTAACTTAAAAGATTGATTTCGCCCAAAAATAGAATTAAATCCTGAACATTTTCGTGTGCGATTATTTTTTGCAGCTTTCGACGTGGATTAACTCAACAATAGTGCATCGATGAACTTAGTTCAATATTTGGCCATGAAGCTCCATCAAGGACCAGTGTTTATTGATGTGTCAAACGCTCAAAAAAAGTCTTGTGTCAATTGGTCCATGGAAATGCTCCAAAAATACGAAACAACTGCATTTTTGAGCACTCAAAACATCGATCTGATGAGTGATTCGCCGTATAGCCCTGACTTGACAGCGAATGACTTCTTTTTATTCACGTACGTAAAAAATAAAATGAGAGGTCAACGTTTTTCGACACCTGAAGAAGCGGTTGATGCGTTCAGAGTGCATGTTTTGGAGATACCTCAATCAGAGTGGCAAAAGTGCTTCGACAATTGGTTCAAACGCATGTAAAAATGTACAGATCTTAATGGGGAATATTTTGAAAAACATCAATATTTGTTTTTGTGTTCTCTAATCCCGAAATATAAAAGGCAACCCTCGTAAAGAGATATTTTTGACGAGCCTTCCCGCTAAAATTGTTTCAAAAGCCCCATCTTTACATATTAGCAAATGCCTCTAGAATTCCAATCCGCCGTACTGTAATTTTGTCGATTTTTTGTTTAAGAATTCCAAAGAAATCCATTTAAACCGCCGCTATTTGTGGCAACAATTGGCCCCTTATGAATTTGGCGCTTTTCAACTGTTCTACCCTGCGAAGTGACTAATTTATTTCCAATACCATTAAAAATTCATAACACCATCTGAGAATGATGAGGATGACATTTATTTGTTCAAGTGCTATAAATTTTTTGTTCTTGAGTTGGCCTTCAATGGCAACGGAGAAGATGTCGATAAGGATGTTGTAGTCCATGGTGACTCGATGTTGCCACGTTACTTTAGCCCTCCAAAAGGCTAGCTGAGCGGAGGGAGTTTGGTTTGCTTGGTTGTTTTGACATTAATTTCTGTTATTTGATGAAGATTTTTTTTTGTCGAAGGTCCTTTGGTTTGGTTCCATATTTTTTCTCGCTATTGTTTCAATTTGTAATATTCGCTGCGTGACCGAGACGGAGGTCATGGTGTTGTAACGCTGGAGATGGTGGAGATTTTTATGAATGACAAAAACCTTGGCTTAACACAGAGCCAAAGCAATGAATGGCACAGCAGTCAGTAGCAGCAGCAACACTGCTACTATGGCATTTAACAATGCATAACGCATTCTATTAACAGATTTTTATTTTGTTGTCGAAAAATTTGTTTTACACCAATTCGCGTTAGGGTGGGTGTTCGCTTTTGCGTTTTAGCACACCAACTTCTAATTGACGCCCAGGACTTGAACATTTTTGTGATGCATACAAATTTCGACATAGATGTTGAATATTGTGGCCAGCAATAATGGCGGACTGACAGAGACAGACTGACGCGTTGCTCTGTTGACTGAGTGACTGACTGAAGTCAGTCACGTTGTTAATTGTTATTGTAAGCCAATATGTTTAGCCACGTGCTTCATTTGCAAAATAAACGTTTTGAATGAATGAATGGCTTGCTGGCTAGCTGGCCCTTGGGGGCAAAGCTATTCAATAGTTTTGTCTGAATTTCAATATTTTTTGTTTTTTTTTAGGGTGGCTGTGATATTAATTAGAAGTGCTATTCGTTTAAGGCCGGAAATCCATTGAACCAAGTATTGTACATTTTTTATTTGTCTGCTCTAAATGCAAATATCTATGAATTTTAAAGCCATAACGGAAATAAATAAACCAAATGAAATTTAATATTTAAATTATTTGTGAAAAACAATGAAAAGTTTATGCATAGTTAATTGCGGTAGTGTACAAAAATTTAATATAGCAACAATTGCGTTTGGAAGAATCTTCCAATGAATTTGGCCGTATGCATTGCCATTGAAGGGGCTTATCTAATACTCATACCATTACTGGCATGATGAAAAAGAGACTGGATAAACCACATGATAAGGAATGGGTGGTTAACTTGTGGGTCTTATGATTTAAGTATAAGCAACAAAGTGGAACTGGGCCACAGGAGGCATTTCATAGCCACTCCTTGACAGAGGAGGACATTGAATCTGTCGATCTTAAAATACAACTAAGTGGAAGAAGTCCGACCGATATGACCGCTGCCCCGCCCATGCTATAAAAATCGTTCTGGGAGATTTTAATGCGAAGATAGGGAAGGAAGACATTTTTGGTCCAACAGTCGGAAAATTAAGCCTCCACGAGATAACGTCCAGTAATGGGTTGAGGCTGATAGATTTCGCCGCGGCTAAAAACATGGTAGTTAGTAGCACCAGATTTCAATATAAATATATTCACAAAGCCACAAGGCTGTCACCCGATCAAAACACGAGAAACCAAATTGATCACGTTGTGATAGATGGAAGTCATTCATCCAGCGTGTTAGATGTACGATCGATCCGTGGAGCGAATATAGATTCGGATCATTACCTTGTTGCAGCGAAGGTTCGCACCCGTTTGAACATGGCGAGGAAAGTACGATCTGGCACTGCACGGAAGCTGGACATTGAAAAGCTGCAAACACAACAAATGGCAGCGGCATACTCCCGACCCAACTGCTTGATGAAAGAACCCCTTGTTTCGATGATATAATGGCGCAGTGGCAAACTATTGCCCACTCCATGGAAAATGCGACGAAATCCGTACTTGGGTACCAGAAGCCTCCTCTAAGAAACCCATGGTACGACCAAGATATGTCGATATGCTACTGTGGCCAAGAATGCTGCATATAAAGCAAGCCTGCAATCAGTAGCAACGCGCCAGATGAAGAGAGGTATCGGGAGAAAAGGAGAGAGGAGAAACGTCTATTCCGCAGAAAGAACAAGTAAAAGCGTGCTAAGTTCGGCCGGGCCGAATCTTATATACCCTCCACCATGGATCGCATTTGTCGAGTTTTTTTTCCCGGTATCTCTTCTTAGGCAAAAAAAGAATATTTCGAGTAGTTACAAACAGAATGACGAAATTAGTATACCCCCCATCTTATGGTGGAGGGTATAAAAAAGAAATGGAAAAACGTGAGTGTGAGCGAATTGAGATGTACAGGAGTCAGTATGAAGTCCGGGAATTCTACCAAAGAATTAAATATCAATCCGATGGCTTTGATGCAGGCAGATCCTCCTGCAGGGACAAAGAAGGAAATTTGGTAACTGACATAGATAACATGCTGAGGATATGGAAAGAACATTTTACCCAACTGCTAGTGTCCGACGTTGGCGGCGAAGAGGATACCGCAGAACCAATTCTTGATGATGGTATAGAATTTTTAACCTCCTAGTCAGAAAGAAGTGCAAGTAGCAGTGACCCGACTAATCTGGACTAGAAGAACGCATACCCGATGATTGGAACCTCAGCATACTATGTCCCGTACACAAGAAAGGAGACAAGACGGAATGTGCCAACTACAGAGGAATAAGTCTCCTCCCCATCGCATACAAGATACTCTCGAGCGTACTGTGTGAAAGATTAAAATTGAAAGTCGATGAGAAAATTGGGCCCTATCAATACGGCTTTAGACCTGGTAAATCCACCCAAGACCAGATATTCACACTGCCCCAAATCGTGGAAAAGACCCGAGAAGGAAAAATCAACACCTACCATCTCTTTGTTGACTACAGAGCCGCCTTCGATACTCCTTAACGTTCAAAGGTATTTCAAGCCATGTCTGAGTTTGGTTTCCCTGCAAAATTAATAAGACTCTGCAGGATGACACTTGCTGACACGCGTTCCTCAGTAAGAATAGGAAAGAATCTCTCCGAACCATTTAATACCAAACGAGGTTTCAGACAAGAAGACAGCCTATCATGTGATCTCTTTAATATCCAGCTGGAGAAGATTATACGAGATGCAGATGTGAAAAGATACGGCTCACTAATCACAAGAGAACACATGCTACTCGCCTATGCCGACGACATCGATATCATAGGTCGGTCACCGGAAGTAGTAACTGCAGCCTTTGAAAGAATCGAAAGAGAGTCAGTGAAAATAAGTCTGGCTGTAAATGGAGATAAGACGAAATGCATGGTTTCAACTCCCAAAAAGCCTTGCACAACCGAGCAGATAAAGAACATGGAAAAAGTTGGGAAAGTTGGCTGTATGAGCTGTATGACGACGATAGCATAGTTACACGCATCAAAATACAACGGCTGCGTTGGCTAGGTCAGGTTGTCAGAATGGATGAAGAAGCTCCAGCAAATAAGTCTTATGAAGGCAAATACGGTGGTACACGCAAACCGAGAAGACCAAAAGCCCGATGGCAAGATCAACTTGTGGGATACACCTCGAAACTTGATGTCCGAGATTTTATGGGTTGCCCAAAAAGTAATTGCGGATTTTTCATATAGTCGGCGTTGACAAATTTTTTCACAGCTTGTGACTCTTTAATTGCATTCTTTCTTCTGTCAGTTATCAGCTGTTACTTTTAGCTTGTTTTAGAAATAAAGTGTAGAAAAAAGTATATTTGATTAAAGTTCATTCTATTTTTTATTAAAAATGCATTTACTTTCTTTTAAAAAATCCGCAATTACTTTTTGGGCAACCCAATAGAATGAGCTCAGAAGATCGAGGCGCTTGGAAAGCTATTCTACGTTCGGCTAGTGGAACAAATATTCTGTCATAGCCAACTAAAATAAAGTAAGGAAGAAGTCCGACTCAGCAATTCTGAAGGACCGAAAAAGTCTTTGGATGGTATGCACTGATAGAAAAACAAGTAAAAAGGCGTTAAGTTCGGCTGGGCCGAACTTTGGATACCCACCACCTCTGGTATATATGTAAACCGCCATTTGTCATAGTCCGGAAAAAAATGCATAATTTATGCCCCCATATCAGCTTTAGCGATATATGGTCCGATTTGGACCAAATTCGACACGGATATTGAGAGGTCTAATACGTACAAGTCATTGTTCAATTTTGTAGAACAAAATATTGGTCTTTTTGGTGGCCATATCCAAATATAGACCGATCTGAACCACATACGACACGAATATCGAAAAGCCTACCATAAGTCTCTGTGTCAAATTTAAGCCATATCGGATGGTAAATGTGCCTTTAATGGGGCCAAGACTATAAATTGAGAGATTGGTCTATATGGCAGCTATATTCAAATCTGAACCGATCTGGGCCAAATTAAAGAAGAATGTCGAAGGGCCTAACACAACTCTCTGTCCGAAATTTAAATGAAATCGGACAATAAATAAGTCTTTTTTAGGGCCCAGAACCTTAAATCGAGAGATCGGTCTATATGACAGCTATATCCAAAGCTGGATCGATCTGTGCAAAATTCAAGAAAAATGTCAAAGGGCCTTGCACAACTCACTGTCCCAAATTTCAGTAAAATCGGATAATAAATGTGGCTTTTATAGGCCTAAGACCCTAAATCGGCGGATCGGTCTATATGTGGGCTATATCATTTATTGTCTGATGTTGCCAAAATTGGGGATAGTGATTTGTGTTAGGCCCTTTGACATCCTTCTTCAATTAGGCTCAAGTCCGTTTAGATTTGGATATAGCTGCCCTATAGATCGTTCTCTCGATTTAAGGTCTTGGCCCCGGAAAATTTGACTCAGTGACTTATGTTAGGCTTTTCGACATCCGTTTCGTATATGCCTCTGGTCCGTTTAGATTTGGATATAGCTACCAAAAAGACCATTGTTTTGATCTACAAAATTGAACAATGGCATATATTTATTAGAACACTCAATGTCTGTGCCGAATATGGTTCAAATCGGACCGTATTTGGATAATGCTACTATGGAGGCATAAATTATGCATTTTTCATCGGATTATGACGAAAGGTGGTTTACACATATACCCGTGGCGGGTATCCAAAGTTCGGCCCCGCCGAACTTAATACCTTTTTACTTGTTTTTTACATTTGCAATTTTCTATTTTTGCCAATAATCCCTTAATCCATTTAGGAAAATTGCGTCATTTTCGTTTCCTCACAAAATGCTATCATTTCGCCATAGTTCAATTAAAATAAATATTTGTGAATAAATTAAAAATTAATTAATATTTTGAACAAGTAAAAGCGTGCTAAGTTCGGCCGGGCCGAATCTTATATACCCTCCACCATGGATCGCATATGTCGAGTTCTTTTCCCGGCATCTCTTCTTAGGCAAAAAAAGGATAAAAGAAAAGATTTGCTCTGCTATTAGAGCGATATCAAGATATGATCCGGTTTGGACCACAATTAAATTATACGTTGGAGACCTGTGTAAAATGTCAGCCAATTCGAATAAGAATTGCGTCCTTTGTGGGCTCAAGAAGTATAATAGAGAGATCGATTTATATGGGAGCTATATCAGGCTAAAAACCGATTCAGACCATAATAAACACGTATGTTAATGGTCATGAGAGAATCCGTCGTACAAAATTTCAGGCAAATCGGATAATAATTGCGACCTCTAGAGGCTCAAGAAGTCAAGATCCCAGATCGGTTTATATGGCAGCTATATCAGGTTATGAACCGATTTGAACCATATTTGGCACAATTGTTGGATATCATAACAAAATACTACGTGCCAAAATTCATTCAAATTGGATAAGAATTGCGCCCTCTAGAGGCTCAAGAAGTCAAGACCCAAGATCGGTTTATATGACAGCTATATCAGGTTATGGACCGATTTGAACCATACTTGGCACAGTTTTTGGATATCGTAACGAAACACGTCGTGCAAAATTTCATTCCAATCGGATAAGAATTGCGCACTCTAGAGGCTCAAGAAGTCAAGACCCAAGATCGGTTTATATGGCAGCTATATCAGGTTATGGACCGATTTGAACCATACTTGGCACAGTTGTTGGATGTCATAACAAAACACGTTGTGCAAAATTTCATTCCAATGGGATAAGATTTGCGCACTCTAGACGCTCAAGAAGTCAAGACCCCAGATCGGTGTATATGGCAGCTATATCAGGTTATATACCGATTTGAACCATACTTGGCACAGTTGTTGGATATAATAACAAAACACGTCGTGCAAAATTTCATTCCAATCGGATAAGAATTGCGCACTCTAGAGGCTCAAGAAGTCAAGACCCAAGATCGGTTTATATGGCAGCTATATCAGGTTATGGACCGATTTGAACCATACTTATCACAGTTGTTGGATGTCATAACAAAACACGTCGTGCAAAATTTCATCCCAATTGGATAAGAATTGCGCACTCTAGAGGCTGAAGAAGTCAAGACCCAAGATCGGCTTATATGGCAGCTATATCAAAACATGGACCGATATGGCCCATTTACAATACCAACCGACCTACACTAATAAGAAGTATTTGTGCAAAATTTCAAGCGCCTAGCTTTACTCCTTCGGAAGTTAGCGTGCTTTCGACAGACAGACGGACGGACGGACGGACGGACGGACGGACGGACGGACAGACGGACGGACATGGCTAGATCGACATAAAATTTCACGACGATCAAGAATATATATACTTTATGGGGTCTCAGACGAATATTTCGAGTAGTTACAAACAGAATGACGAAATTAGTATACCCCCCATCTTATGGTGGAGGGTATAAAAAGAGACTAAAATAGAACGCTAGAAAGCTGTTGGCATCACAATAATTCCTTGAAGATTTTATTAGCTTAGAATAATATTAGCCAAGCAATGCTGCAAACGATGAAATGTAATAGAATACTAAATCCCAGAGGAGAAATTTTAAATCTTTTCATTAACAACAATTTTTGCCAGCCACCATAGATGACACTTAGCTATGGTTAATATTCCATTAATATTAGTTAGACATTTACGCGGTTGGCTAACTTTGATGGTGGTAAAACTGTTTACCCAGTTTGCACCCTCTTTCTCCATCTCTTTCCTTATGACTATTGAAGGCCATAATAAGGATAAATCACTCAGCCCACCACCATTATTGCCATAATCATTGTGGCTTGACAAAGTTTGTAATTTAAGAATTTCATTGGGACATCAATCATTGGACTTGTTTATGAATGAAAAACGTATTTGGCTTTCATGTTTCCCATGGCCCTAACACTTGGCAAAATCACTCATCCAGACGATTGACTATTACAGTGTCTACCCCAAATAAATTAAATTATCACAGAGGACTGCGTTTGAAATCATAGCCATCACCAATACCACCACTTGTGTTCAATAGCAACGCATCAATTTTTTGGGTTCGAAACATTTATAGAGATTTATTGATTTGTATTTATATTTGGTGTTATTATTTTTAAGTGGCGCTACAACTGAAAATGTGGGTGTTAAATGTAACAAGAGAAAGAGCGTGCTAAGTTCGGCCGGCTCGAATTTTGGGAACCCACCACCATGGATTGTGCTAAAAATTTACACAAAATGAGTAATACCAAATTTTTGTCAAACAAGCAAATATTTAAGCTTCTAGGAACCGAACAAGGATGATCAAGAGACCATTTTTCTATGAAAAATTAATTTTTCTATGAAAAATTCATTTTTCTATGAAAAATGAAAATTTCTATGAAAAATTCATTTTTCTATGAAAAATTCATTTTTTTATGGAAAATTCATTTTTCTATGAAAAATTCATTTTTCTATGAAAAATTAATTTTTCTTTGAAAAATTAATTTTTCTATGAAAAATTCATTTTTCTATGAAAAATTCATTTTTCTATGAAAAACTAATTTTTCTTTCAAAAATTCATATTTCTATGAAAAATTCATTTTTCTATGAAAAATTAATTTTTCTATGAAAAATTCATTTTTCTTTGAAAATTAATTTTTCTATGAAAATTAATTTTTCTATGAAAAATTTATTTTTCTATGAAAAATTCATTTTTCTATGAAAAATTAATTTTTCTATGAAAAATTCATTTTTCTATGAAAAATTCATTTTTCTATGAAAAAATTCATTTTTCTATGAAAAATTCATTTTTCTATGAAAAAATTCATTTTACTATGAAAAATTCATCAATAATTCATTTTTCTATGAAAAAATTCTTCTTACTATGAAAAAATTCATTTTACTATGAAAAATTCATATTTCTATGAAAAATTCATGAATAATTCATTTTTCTATGAATAATTCATTTTTCTATGAAAAATTCATTTTTCTATGAAAAATTCATTTTTCTATGAAAAATTCATTTTTCTATGAAAAAATCATTTTTCTATGAAAACACTAATTTTTCTATGAAAAATTCACTTTTCTATGAAAAATTCATTTTTCTATGAAAAATTCATTTTTCTATGAAATATTCCTTTTGCCATGAAAAATTCATTATTCTGTGAAAAAATTAATTTTTCTATCTAACTTTTATCCTGCCCAATAATTCTAAATGCCCTGTCTTCATTTCCTCGCCTCAAAAACCAATTTTTATTCATTTGACTTATCCACAGATTATGTAAGTAGTTTTTTGTGCTCCCGAGTCCTATAAAACAACATTGAAAACTGCACAAATTCAATTTTAACTTATTCCATTTATTTATGGTGCCAAAAAAAAAACCAAAAAAAATCCCCACACTCAGTCTAAAAAAAAGGAAAAAATAAGGCAAATATATATCGTTTGTTTATACATTTCCAAGAAAGCCTAGTAGACAAAGCTCCCCTGTGGAGATTATGCGAAATATTTGCGTGCTTTAAATAAATTTTGGAATTTTCGCTTTCGTTGATTTTATGGCTGCAGACGTCATGGCATTTCACTGAGAAAGCCTACAGATGCCAAAAAATTTTGCCGTTTGGAAGACACTACTGGACTAATCGCCAAAAAATGAGTTGAAGTGTGGCAAATGCGTAACGCGGATAGGGAGAGAGAGAGAGAGCGATGGGTAACCTTGGCCTTTTTCATGAATTGTTTTACATAAATTATTGTGGTCTCCTTGTGACCACTTTTATGCTTCATTTCCAATATGTGACGACGTTTGGCCTGAACAAAGTACAACAATTTGTTTGTAAACAATTGCAGTTATTTTTTGCAAGGGATTTGGAACGGCAATGTGTTTGGAATTAAAAACTTTGCCAAATAATGTTAAATGAAGTAAGATGTGTCGGTTGTTGGAAACTATTAAAATTGGATTTTAATTATTTATTATTTTATAAGGGTTTTTTTTGGTATTGCGGGACTTAGGAGATCTTAAGCAGTGGATTAGAAAGGGTATTGCATTCATATTAGGATTAACTGAGGAACATGTGTTAGTAACTTCAACTTACAGCATGTATCAATTGTTTAGGTGTATCAAAGTCAGACATGGCTTAAAACTCCTTTGACTATATTGGTCTGCTGAAAGCGGTTATGGTATTGATAAAAAACAAACTTTTATACCCTCCACCATAGATTGCATATGACACGTTGTTTAAACGATTTTTCAAATATATAGAAGATACGCCAAGTTATGGACGGTTCACTACGTTCAAAATTTAAGCCAAATCGGGTGTTGATTGCACCTTCTAGTGGCTCAAGAAATCAAATCTGAAGATCGGTTTCCTTGGCAGTTAAATCGGGTTTTAAATTCATTTGAACCATAATGGCTCATTTAACATCCGTTAAGCTTCTCTGGCGCACCCTGAAGATATATTTTTGGTTCTTGTAAAAATCTAAGACGACCTAGACTTCAATTATTGAAAAATTGTGCAGAAATTTGGCATACATCCATATTTTTATACCCTCCACCATAAGATGGGGGGTATACTAATTTCGTCATTCTGTTTGTAACTAATCGAAATATTCGTCTAAGACCCCATAAAGTATATATATTCTTGATCGTCGTGAAATTTTATGTCGATCTAGCCATGTCCGTCCGTCTGTCCGTCCGTCCGTCCGTCTGTCTGTCGAAAGCACGCTAACTTCCGAAGGAGTAAAGCTAGCCGCTTGAAATTTTGCACAAATACTTCTTATTAGTGTAGGTCGGTTGGTATTGTAAATGGGCCATATCGGTTCATGTTTTGATATAGCTGCCATATAAACCGATCTTGGATCTTGACTTCTTGAGCCTCTAGAGTGCGCAATTCTTATCCCATTGGAATGAATTTTTGCACGACGTGTTTTGTTATGATATCCAACAACTGCGCCAAGTATAGTTCAAATCGGTCCATAACCTGATATAGCTGCCATATAAACCGATCTTGGGTCTTGACTTCTTGAGCCTCTAGCGTGCGCAATTCTTACCCGATCAGAATGAAATTTTGCACGTCGTGTGTTGTTATTATATCCAACAACTGTACTAAGTATGGTTCAAATCGGTCCATAACCTGATATAGCTGCCATATAAACCGATCTTGGGTCTTGACTTCTTGAGCCTCTAGAGTGCGCAATTCTTATCCGATAGGAATGAAATTTTGCACGACGTGTTTTGTTATGATATCCAACAACTGTGCCAAGTATGGTTCAAATCGGTTCATAACCTGATATAGCTGCCATATAAACCGATCTTGGGTCTTGACTTCTTGAGCCTCTAGCGTGCACAATTCTTATCCGATCAGAATAAAATTGTGCACGACGTGTTTTGTTATGATATCCAACAACTGTGCCAAGTATGGTTCAAATCGGCCTATAACCTGATATAGCTGCCATATAAATTGATCTTGGGTCTTGACTTCTTGAGCCTCTAGAGGGCGCAATTCTTATCCGAATGGAATGGAATTTCGCACGACGTGTTTTGTTATGATACCCAACAACTGTGCCAAGTATGGTTTAAATCGGTTCATAACCTGATATAGCTGCCATATAAACCGATCTTGGGTCTTGACTTCTTGAGCCTCTAGAGGGCACAATTCTTATCCGATTTGAATGCATTTTTGCACGAAGTATTTCGTTATGATATCCAACAACTGTGCCAAGTATGGTTGAAATCGGTCGATAACCTGATATAGCTGTCATATAAACAGATCTGGGGATTTGACTTCTTGAGCTTTTAGAGGGCGCATGACGTATTTTATTTTTACTTTCAACTACTGTGTCAAATAAGGTTCAAATCGGTTCATAACCTGATATAGCTGCCATATAAACCGATCTGGGATCTTGACTTCTTGACCCCTAGAGGTCGCAATTATTATCCGATATGCCTGAAATTTTGTACGACGGATCCTCTCATGACCAACAACAAACGTGTTTATAATGGTCTGAATCGTTCTATAGCCCGATACAGATCCCATATAAATCGTTCTCTCTATTTTACTTCGTAAGCCCCAATGGACGCAATTCTTATACGAATTGGCTGACATTTTACACAGGTCTCCAACATATAATTTAATTGTGGTCCGAACCGGACCATATCTTGATATCGTTTTAATAGCAGAGCAACTCTTTTCTTATATCCTTTTTTGCCTAAGAAGAGATGCCGGGAAAAGAACTCGACAAATGCGATCCATGGTGGAGGGTATATAAGATTCGGCCCGGCCGAACTTTGCACGCTTTTACTTGTTTCCATACACAGGTAAAGTTCTTGAATGCGACAAATCGGACCTCATTTAGATAAAACTATTGTACCATATAGACCGATCAGGTAGTTTAGGGTCTTAACCCATTAAAAGCCGTATTTTTCCTTCGATTTTTTAACTGAAATTTTAAACAGTGAATTGCACTAGGGGCCCGACTTAAATATAGTCCAGATCGGACTATATTTGGATTTAGCTGGCACATGGACCGATTTTCTGTTATAGGATTCTAAGCCGATAAATGCCTCCTGGTTTCCGAACCGAGCATGGTGTTTATCAGACCATATTTAGATATAGCTGTCATATAGTCCGATCCGTTTTCCATCCATCTGTCTATCGAAAGCATTCTAAATTGCCAAAGAGTAAAGCTCGGCGTTTGAAATTTTGCACAAATACTTCTTATTAGTGTAGGTCGTTGGGATTGTAAATGGGCTAAATGGGTCTATGTTTTGATCGAGCTGCCATATGAACCGATCTCCCGATTTGACTTCTTGAACTTCTAGAGGCGCAATTCTTTCAATGTCAACAGAGGCGCAATTCTTTCAATGCACTAGTGGGGTCTTTCGAAAATAGTTGTCCTCTTCGAGAAAGAAAATCAGCCCAAGAAAAACCCTGGATGACCGGGGAGATTAGCAATATTAGGAAAGAGGTCCGCAGACTTAACAGAGCATATCGTAAAAAAGCGGATGTTTATTGCGATGTGTATTATACACGGCTCAAGGAACAGAATAAGATTATCAGAATGACGAAATGTGTCTCCTTGAAGCTTTTCTGCGAACAAGGCGATAGTGTTAATGACGCCACCAAAATGAAAAAGTTTCTCTCAAAAACCCATGTCCAAACTGAAACGTTAATAGACGACATGGGATTAGGAGCAGAGACAATGGATGGCATGTTGAGGCTTTCGATGAAAACTCATTTTTCCCACGATACGATGGGACTCAAAGAGACACCGGAATCTTGAATTAAGGAGGTTGATCGAAGGTTTATCACTACGGAATTATGGTCAAGGAAGCCTTGAGGACCTTCAAACCATTTAAGTCAACCGGAACCCGACGTCGTTACTACAAAAGTAGGCCGACTATCTGGCGCCACAGCTGGCCTCTATTTCCACAGTATGTCTAGGACTTGCATATACTCCGAAAGTCTGGCAATGTGAGGAACGACACACTGATCCAACCCTTAGACCAGTCTAGGATGGACCGGGTCCTTGGAGACTGGATAAACCATATGCTAAGGAACAAGTGCATACATTAAGGGGGCTTTTTGTCGCCACTCCTATGGGAGACTACCATAAATGACCTATTTCAGATGTTGACTGAGGAGGGATATGAACCCAACTGGTACCCAGATGATGTTATAATACTTTTATGGGGTAAGGATCCGAAACAGAAGTCTCACAGATGTTGGGCACTATGTAGACGGGGTAAGGATCCGAACCAGATATGCAGAAGGGCTGAAAGGATTTTGTAGATGGTACACGACTGGGCTAGACCCAGAGGTCTCAATGTTAACTCAGAGAAGACTGAAATATGCCTGTTCACGAGAAAGACGAAGGTGGGTCAATTTAAAAAGTGCAAAAAAGTTGAAAAAGTGCAACATAAGGACCATAGCAACATAGTGGGACTGGAGCACTGGAGACTATTCTAGATAACCGACCCATTGACATACATATTTAGTGTGACGCAGCTGCGGCTATGCGACATCAGGCGATGGAATAGAGGATTGAGGATGGGAGCAGCTCCTTTCCTCGATTATACCATCGTGGTATAATCGAGGCGATGATAGGAAACCTGAAAGGAATGGAAAGGTTTCTGATCGGATACCTGAAACGAGACTTGAGGTCGAGGCACACAAGGGAGGAAAACAATTAGGGATTTTGTAATCAGCATGGTATTCCTAACATAGATTTTCTTTTTATACCCTCCACCATAGGATGGGGGGTATACTAATTTCGTCATTCTGTTTGTAACTACTCGAAATATTCGTCTGAGACCACATAAAGTATATATATTCTTGGTCGTCGCGAAATTTTATATCGATCTAGCCATGTCCGTCCGTCCATCTGTCCGTCTGTCTGAGTAGGATAAGTTGGTATATACAAATTCACATTAATTACTTCTTAATTACTTCTTTATTACTTCTTAATTACTTTTTTAATGGGATCCTCATCATGTTGTTATAAAACTGTCATTGATATGGAAATTATGTAGCCCTTTTTTGTTAGGGGATCCTCATTGTACATTGATATCTATGCTATGTCACCCTTTCTTGTTGAATTTGGTATATACAAATTCATATTAATTACTTCTTAATTACTTCTTTATTACTTCTTAATTACTTTTTTAATGGGATCCTCATCATGTTGTTATAAAACTGTCATTGATATGGAAATTATGTAGCCCTTTTTTGTTAGGGGATCCTCATTGTACATTGATATCTATGCTATGTCACCCTTTCTTGTTGTGGGATCCTCATTATGTTGTTATAAAACTGTCATTGATATGGAAATTATGTAGCCCTTTTTTGTTAGGGGATCCTCATTGTACATTGATATCTATGCTATGTCACCCTTTCTTGTTGTGGGATCCTCATTATGTTGTTATAAAACTGTCATTGATATGGAAATTATGTAGCCCTTTTTTGTTTGGGGATCCTCATTGTACATTGATCTCTATGCTATGTCACCCTTTCTTGTTGTGGGATCCTCATTATGTTGTTATAAAACTGTCATTGATATGGAAATTATGTAGCCCTTTTTTGTTAGGGGATCCTCATTGTACATTGATATCTATGCTATGTCACCCTTTCTTGTTGTGGGATCCTCATTATGTTGTTATAAAACTGTCATTGATATGGAAATTATGTAGCCCTTTTTTGTTTGGGGATCCTCATTGTACATTGATCTCTATGCTATGTCACCCTTTCTTGTTGTGGGATCCTCATTATGTTGTTATAAAACTGTCATTGATATGGAAATTATGTAGCCCTTTTTTGTTAGGGGATCCTTATTGTACATTGATCTCTATGTATGCTAGGGAGGGTTCGGCCTAGCCCTTTTTGTTGTGGGATCCTCATCATGTTGTTATAAAACTGTCATTGATATGGAAACTATGTAGCTCTTTTTTGTAAGGGGAATGGGGGATTCGAACTTGTGTAAGCTGCTTTTTGGATTAGGAATTTGGGATCCAACGTTTTTAATTGTGGGTGCTATTATTAGGGATGGTGTTGATTTAACTGATAAGTGGGATTGAAACTATTTGGTTAGTCAATTAAGGAGTTATAAAAATTCATTGAGTGTGACCCTCACTATATGTTATGAAGGCTGTGGGTCTTGCTCATTTGGGATTGGGATATTAGAGATTGATGGCGGTAACTGATAAGTGGGATTGATACTTTTTGGGTCGTAAATCATGGTGTTATAAAAATGTCATTGATATGGAAGCTATGTAACCCTTTGTTTATTGTGGGATTCATCGTCATTATATATTGGTTTTCATTGTGCTTCTATAAAAGTGTGAGAAGAAAGCCACATCTTGAATAGTATTGAAAGTGCAAACTTAGCGTCATGTCTGATAATTTGGAATTGATAAGTAAATTTAATAACAAAAATCTAAAACCAATTTTAAATGTGAAGGATATGGTACTGCATCATGAATACGTTATTGATGGTTGTTATCGGACCACAACCAAATACGGAGATGCGGTAGTGCTGAGCTTGGAGGGACATACGTTATATTTGCCTAAACGTTTTAATTCTTTGGATGATATAACCATACGATGCATCAACGAAGGATCCTTTTCTATTTCCAAACAGCCTTTATTAGATGATGAGGATAAATCCCTGAGCAGATTGGAACTGAAGCAGCAAATAACTGCAAGCGCCTTTTACAGTCCATATTTAAATGTTTAAAATACCTTTTATAAATATCGAGAATAATTTTAAGAAAAGTAAATAAAAATAATAAATTAAAACAACATAGTCTTTTTATTTGTTTATTTAACATTTTATTTCATCATATATTATTTCATCAAAAGAATTGATTGCATTACTTTCAATAAATACAAACATTTTATATAAATTATTAACAGCACACTTAAACTTTTGATCCTTATGAATTGGGCAATTAGTGAAATAATTTCTCATTTTTCTGAAACTTGTTTTATATTCTATGTTTACAATATTTGTACTTAGATATTTTTCTAAAAATTCCTTTTTAATTTGTCCAATCACCAAAACGTAATTGTAACTGATCAATGGAGATAAAATATCCCCAACGCAGTTGTAATTTATTTTTCCATCAGACCAGTCCAAGCCGTGTACGTACTTCTTACAGTATGCGTTTTTTCTTCTTCCCTCCTTCAGTAGTTCTCTGCTGTCGAAAGGAGACCTAAACAAACAATAGTTTGGTACTATTGAAAACCCACTCATATAGGCAAATTCTTTAATATATATACTATTATCATTTCCATGACAATATTGAAAATCAACCAGTACAAAATTGGGTAGATTAAAATTTGACATTTCGGTGGAAGGTTTGAAAAAGACTAAATCTCAAGAATCTCAACATGCCCTTATATTCGAAAAATTATTGGGAGAAGGCGTTAGTATATTTTAAAACGTCACTAAGAATGGATCAGGAAAGTAAAAAGGAAAACTCACATTTGCAAACTCGTGAAGTTGTTTTCGAGATGGAATATTTCGTCGACCTGAATTTGAAAGTAACTTGCGGCTTTTCTATCATGCTTTTCGAACCTATAATATGGTTACAGAAAAGGAAAAACTATATTGGACTGACACGGGAATTGTGGCTACATCTAATTACGTACAGAGCCTACATTCAAGCTTGTTTGGATCAATATGATTTTTTCCTTGACTCATTTAAATTGTTGGATGACCAAAGAAATGAACACATTCAATTGGATTTTGTGAATAAAAATGGCAGATCATATCTTGTTTTAATTCAAGGCAAAAACAAAATAAAACTGGATAGCGAGGCCTGGAGGTCTATATGCCGGAATGGCATATTTCTAACATCTTTCATTTGCTGGAACAATATATTGAGGAAACAAATTGCTCATTTCTACTACAATTACTACATACCAACATGCGCAGCACTAAAAAAGACAAATGTTCTGGTTTCTGAAATACCTGGGTTCAATGAGCCGGACATTGAAATTGATTTGTTACGTCTGTGTTATGAGTTTAGTAAAAAAATGCCTCATATTATAAAACAAGATATTAAAATTTACAATCTAATACAAAGAATGGAAAATAAATAATATATGCATTATATTTAAATAAAAAATAAATAAAAAAACCAAGATGTCTTTTCATTTTAATATTATTTGGGATTTTATTGTTTATATTGGAGTAAAAATTTTAAACATAAGTGACCACAATTAAAAGAATCAAAATTTTGTTTTCTATTATAATTGTATTTTATATCGCTACCTAAATATTTTATTATTTCTATTGGTGGTTGAAGATTTCCAAAACTATCAAAGTATTCCACTTGGTCTCCATTTTTATAATAAGCTACCCAATGAGTTCCAGATCCTTTATATGAATCAAGGTTTACTATTCCACATTCGTTATGGAGAACATTTTTTGGAAGTTTATCTCTCATAAAAACTCCTCTAAAATTTGAAATATGTTTTCGTGCAAATAATTTTATATCTAAATCAGTTAGAGGTCGATTGGGTAGCTGCTTCAAAAGTTTTTTGAAATGTTACTCTTATTACATATGATTCCCATTCCATTTTTAAATGGTTTAAGGTATAATCCCTTTCCCATTGCTATGGACTCCATACTTTTGTTGTGTCTGATGTTTTCTTCCAGTTGCTTTTTAGCATTATTCGCTGAGCTAACTAACTTGGCTATTGAAGATACACCTGAAGTTAGTCCACCTAAAGCGCCGAGTGCTGTTATAATTGGTACTAATGGCAAAAACCCACCAATTTTGGGTACTCTTATAACTCTTGGGATAATTACATCTCCTTTATTCTTTTTAAGCATTTTATGAATAGCTTTCCTTGCTATTTTAATGGCGGAGCTAATGTCTTGGGGTTTTTCTTTCCTTAAAATTGTTGTCGTTTTCTTTATTGCGTTCGAAAAAGTTTTTTGTCCTGCCGCTTTCTTATATTTTTTCTTCTCCACACCCATACCAAATTTGACTTTAGCCTTCATCGCGTTGGTGACCAAATACGAGTTAATTTTTTCTCCTAAAGTACTATCGTTTGCTTTAAACCGTTCCCATGCCCTTTCAGCTAGCTCTCGATCAGCTTTATTTCGTTCTTCTATATCACTGGTTTTCGAATACGCTATATCATGAGTTTTACATGCGGCGTCAAGACCATTTATGCCTTTGTCTCCTCGTTTCAAACGTTTCTCGAGCTTAGTACCAGGTCCGCAGAATTGATATCCAGGTAAATGAAGTTCGAAAGGTAGGGAATTAATAAATCTGTTTAATAGTCCTCTTCCTTGAATGGATCTTTTGCGACTAACTTTATTTTGATTGAATATGAGCATTTTATACTTGTCGGGTTTTTTTTTTTCTACAATAAATAAATTGGTTAAGCAAAAAATTTAGTTAGTTAACAAAATGCGATTAGTTAAGCAAGATACAAAAATTAATGTGCGAAATTTAGACTTCGTTCATAATCATCCAAAAACTATAAAGCACAGCTGTCTACTACCGAATTCCATAAGGGCTTTAATAGTGGGACCATCGAATTGTGGAAAGACTAACGTTATGGTTAGTTTAATTGAAAGCCCTAACGGATTAAAATTTGAGAATATTTATTTATACTCAAAATCTTTATATCAACCCAAGTACGAGTATCTAAGACAACTTATAACACCTATAAAGGGAATGGGATATTTTACATTTAATAATAATGAGAAGGTTATTTCATCAGACATGGCGAAACCTAACTCAATTATGATATTTGATGATGTTGCGTGTGAAAAGCAGAATAACATGAGAGACTATTTTACTATGGGGCGACATAAAAATATTGATTCATTTTATTTATGTCAAACATATACGCATATACCTAAACATTTGGTTCGTGACAATGCAAATTTTATAATTATGTTCAAGCAGGATGGAATGAATATGAAACACATTTATAATGATCATGTGAGAGGTGATATGACGTTCCAAGAATTTGAGAGGATTTGTCAGGAATGTTGGCAAGATAAATATGGATTTTTAATAATAAATAAGGATAATGAAATCACATGTGGCCGATATAGAAAAGGGTTTGATACATACATTTACATTTAGTAATAAATATATTTCCGATTGATGAAGACGTAAGCTTGTAAAATTAACTCCAAAACCACAAATATATCTAGACAGAGAGCAAAGCTATACAAAAAAAAAAAATTAAGATGAATACCAATCTTTTAAAGGAATTGGTTAAAACTAGAAAAATTTTAAAAAGAAAATTTCAAAGCATAAAATTGGGTGAAGAGGAGACTTTGCAGGATTTGCGTCGCACATTCGATCCAGTCACACAACCAATTAATAAAATATTGAAACTATCTAAAGACAAAATTAAACAATCAAATGCAAAGGCTGAAAATACCGATTTTAATGAAGAAAATAAGAAGTTAAAAACTAAACTTGATAATGGAAAGGAAGATATTGATGATGCCATAGAGGACGGTAATGATGGCGAAGAGGAAGAGGAATTCTTTTCCCAGTCAGAAGACGAAGATGGTGTGGACTTATCAAAATTACATAGAGATAAAAAACTAGACACAGTTTTTGGACCACATAAAGATTCGAATGGAGTTTGGAAATTTGGAGATTCCATAATAGATATTAACGAAGATAAAATCATTGTTGGAAATCATTCATGGGCGTATACGCCGGGCTTATTTCAGTTGCTTTTTTATAGAAAGCCACACAACTATGATGCATTGGAATTGGATATATATAAAAAAATATTAATAGATACAAACGCACATAAGAGGAATTATAATCCGAACGAGCGGATTAAAGGGAATAAGGGTTATAAATACAAAAACATTATTCAAAAGCTGTTTGACACTACTTACATAGGTAAAGGATTAATGACTACAATTTCAGAAAAATCCAACTATATATACTGGGACGATCCCAATGAGCTAGTAGATCGTCTTAAGCTCCTAATAGCATCAAAACAAGCTGGTCATACGAATCAAAACAATGAAATTATTTCTATTATTGAAGAACTCAAGGAAGCGGATATAATATATTGACAATAGTAAACCTCAATTAATCATAAAATGAGTGTCGATAAGTTCGGTCATTTTTCAAATTCAACACATTATAAAAAAAATGTTTCAAAAATATTTGGAATTTTTATTGACAGGCATAATAACATCGATATCCAATATAAAAAAAATAAAAATTTGGATCCTCCGGCGGAGGATACAGACGCAGTCAACAAAGCTTATCTTCAAAAACAAATCTACCACTCTAGAGACATTTTAAAAAGAGATTTAAATATTGAAGTTAACAACATTCGACAGGAAATAACACAAATGAAGATAAGTCTGAGTCAGTTATTTGAATTAATTTCTACTATGCCTGAAAACCCTACCATTATCTACAATAATCATAACTAAGCTATGGAAAAAAGAGACGTTGTTAACGAAATTCACACCCAAGCTCGTAAAAACTTTCCACGTCGCAGAGTTATTATGAGGGGTATTGATGACCTCTGGCAAGCTGATTTAGTCGAAATGGGAAACTATTCCACAATAAACAAAGGTTATAAATTTCTATTGACTGTAATAGACACATTTTCCAAATATGCTTGGGCAGAAGCAACTAAATCGAAAAAGGCTTGTGATGTTTCAAAAGCGTTTCAAAAAATTCTTAGTATGGGGAGGATACCAAAAAATTTACAAACAGATGATGGAAAAGAATTTTTTAATTCAGACTTTGAAAAACTTATGGAAAAGTATTCAATTAATCACTACTCAACCTATAGCGTAATTAAGGCGTCGATTGTGGAACGTTTTAATCGAACATTAAAATCGCAAATGTTTCGAGAATTTTCTTTTAATGGCACGTACCATTGGATCGATATGTATAAAGCTTTAATAGATAAATATAATCGACAAAAACATAGAACAATAAAAATGGCTCCAGTCGAAGTAAATTCCAAAAATGAACAAAATCTATTAAAAACCGTATATAGTCACATGAAAATACATAAAATCTCCCAATATCATTTGGGAGACTACGTCCGCATAAGTAAATATAAGAGCATATTTGAAAAAGGATATACTCCAAATTTTAGTACAGAGATTTTTCGTATAAGACGTATACAAAACACAAACCCCACCACATATCTACTTGAAGACTACCAGGGAAATCCCATAAAAGGAGCTTTTTATAAGGAAGAGATTTTACTCACAAAACACCCTGATGTATATCTCGTTGAGAAGATTTTAAAAACAAAGGGAGAAATGGCTTATGTTAAATGGTTAGGATTTTCTAATGAACATAACTCTTGGATAAATAAAAATGAAATATTATAATTTTTTTTTTTTTTTTTGTTTTGAATGAACAAATAAATAAAAACTAATGAAACTAAAAACGTGTTTCCATTCATCAATTACTCATCATCATGTCAATTACGTTAGCATTAACCGGGAGATCTCCAATTTTGACTGCTTCGTACTTTCCTCCCATTCAATTAAATGACGATTACGAATGTGCTTTAGTTGACTTTCATTCATATAATACAATCCCTAACATTGATTATGATAATAATTTGTTTCATATTGGTGATAGTGTTATTGAAATTCCAGTTGGATCGTACGAACTCGAAGATATTGTAGACTTTATAAAAAGCGCTTATAGAAAGGAGAACGCGCTTAATACTCTGGATATAGAAGCAAATAACAATACACTTCAAATCGAAATTTTTTCTTCGGAACATGTTATAAATTTCCATCAAGATCGGTCTATTGGTCCGTTGTTTGGATTTGAAGATCGAGTTTTAGTCCCTAACATAAAGCATACGTCTCACATGCCAGTAAACATCATGAAAGTAAACGCAATTCAAATTTGTTGTAATATTACAACTGGAGCATATATGAATAATTCTCCAGCACATATTATCCATGAGTTCGCAATAAACGTGTCTCCAGGATATAAATTAGATGAAATTCCCAGGAACCTTATTTATTTACCAGTAAACGTTAACGAAATAAGTCGCATAAAAGTTTGGATTGTTGATCAAGAAACGCGTCTGATTAATTTTAGAGGGGAAGAAATAACACTTCGATTACATCTTAAACCTAAATCAAAATGATTATTTTTAATAAATATAATAATAAAAGGACCAAACATAACATTCCGATTCGAGCTGTCAAGAATAAAAGACGGCTTTTAACTCAAGAAAATAAATTGTTTTTAAAATCCTTAAAATTAAAATTAAAAAGCCATGTCTGAAATTTTAAATGTACTAGAGAAACCATACTCTGATGATAATATTGTTAAAAAGGACTATCATAGCTACGTACCATATATTCAATCCTTCAAAAATAATGACGAAATTAGAATAACAATTCAAAATCAAGATTTATATATCCTACCTAGCGAAAGCTACCTATATATAGAGGGTTCCATTACACTGGAAGATGGAAAAAGTACACTTAATGGACGATTGCGAAATAACTGTGTTGCGTATATGTTTGATGAAATTCGCTATGAAATTAATGGTGTAGAAATAGATAGAACACGATATTTGGGCATTTCAAGTACCTTAAAAAACTACATTTCAATAAATAGTATTGAAAATAATATGATGCTGAATGCTGGCTGGAGCAAAGAAACCGATTTGAACAAGCAGAAGTTCAATTTTTATGTGCCACTAAATAAGTTATTGGGATTTTCTGAGGATTTCACGAAAGTTGTTTTAAATTGTAAACATGACCTTATACTCCTACGAAGTTCCACTGATTTGAATGCCTGCTATTCAACTACCCAAACGGAAAAAGCTAAAATTAATATAACAAATATAACATGGAGAATTCCCCATGTTCATATCTCAGATGAAACGAAGCTAAAAATAATGAAAACAATTAAAGATGGAAAGACTATACCAATCACGTTTCGTAGCTGGGATTGTCATTTTAATCCTACATTTCCCGGTGCAGTCAAGTGCAATTGGAACGTTAAACTTTCTGTAAATAGGGAGAGACCACGTTTTTTAGTATTTGCATTTGAAAATAACAAAAAATTTATCCATTGTAACTTAACAAATTTCAAAGTACATTTAAATTCAGATATTTACCCATACGATGACCTTAATATAAAATTTGATGATAATCGTTATGCAGTTCTTTATGATATGTATGCAAGATTTCAACAAAGCTTTTATTTGAAGGAACCGCAACCTCTCCTGTCATGTGATGAATTCAAAGAAACCCCTATAACTGTAATTGATGTTAGTCATCAAAATGAGACAATAAAAGCCGGGCCTATTGATGTTAAAATTGAATTCGAAACCAGCCAATCCATTCCTGAAAATACGTCGGCATATTGTTTAATAATACACGATCGTTTCATCGAATACACACCTTTGACTGGAACTGTTCGAAAAATCATTTAATAAACAAACACATTTTATTGAAAATATTTTTTTTTTTATTTTATTTAATTTTAATTTTCTTATCAAGTATTTAACTATTAAAATAAATAAGCCTTAAAGGTAAATTATAAAATTGTAGCTTTTTTTTTACATATTAAGGTAGTCAAGCAGGTCCCTTAAATCGTTATCACTATAAGATTCGATATTGTCTACATCCATTTCCGTTGTATAATCTATACTTATGCTCTGTAAGTTGTTTTCGGTTGCCATTTTATAATGGCCCCATGCATATGTATTAATTTTATCTTCCCTGATTTTTCTTTTTGTGTCTAAGGGACTTAAAACTACTTTGGTTAACTTATCCGTATAAATATTATGAAGTTTAGATCGGAATGACAACATGCTGCCAGTAGGTTTTATGCCGTTCAAAAGACATTCCTTATAATTTTCAAGAGAATAACCCTCTATGACACATTTTTTCACCCCTTTGGCCTTATTTATTTCGCTACCTTCATCTAATTTGTACGAATACATTTTCGGTCCTAGGCCAACAAATTCTGACATCAATGTACCTCCATTTTCATCTTTCATGTAACCCATTTCTTTTTTATTTTTTAGAGGAAATCCAAACGGATTATTTGCATCATAATTTGAAGTATCGAAATATTTTTCTACATCGTCTTTTATTTCTGCATAGAAATCCTCGGAAGAAATAGTGTAAATAAAGGAATCAGTATCCATATAATTTAACTGACACCTTTCACCAAATTTCTTTTTCATGTAATTATAGTGAAAATCATACATGATTAATTTTGCTATTTCTAATATACAAAATCCAACGTATATTGGCTTATCATAGATTACTTTAGTGCGGTCCATTTGAACAGCCCAAAATTCATTTGAAAATTGAGACAAACTATTAAAGTTTGGTTTGGATATAAGTCTTTCCAAACCAATTTTTTTCTTATTTGAATACTCCCATTCGGTTACAAGTTTTACGTCTTTTCTATTATCGACGTTTTCCATCGTTTTGCCGTATACCGAGTTATTCAGTAGCTTGAAAAAATCTTTTTCAAACGGATTCGTTGCTTTTTTCCTCTCATCTGTGTTAGTGTTAACAAATGGAGCAAGCCACGGTTCTTGTCTAAATTCTAAAACTCGGTGGACCTTTTTTAAAATTAAACCATTCTCAAGGCATTGCTTCAATACCAAATAATGAGTGGTATAATTTCGCTTTGGTGTAAGATCGGCAACCAGCTTTTTGTATTTAGCTCCACCGATTTTTTTATTTTCCGCAGCAAAAGGTAGATCATTATGATGATCATGTAAGTGATCTGGATAATCCAAATCAACTTCATAAATGTAACCTATGGGGGAGTCATCAACAAAGTCCAGAATTCTTTGTACATCACTAATAATTTCATTTTCCTTAAGCCATTTAAAGTCGCCACATGGGAGAAAACGCATCATAGCGGCCCCATATAGATTGTTGACATCAAAATACATAAGGAAGGTAGAAAGAAGTAATGGATTGAAATCGCTTAGGTACCTATTATTTGCTTTCGTATGTCTTCTAGAACACTGAGTTATTCCTCCTCGAATAGCATTCTTAATAAAATTGTACATATCTAAATCGGTAAACAGCTCTAAGCTTATGTTAGTGTTCCGAAGCATAGCATCAAAAGATAGACCTGGTGCTGTATAGTACTGGCATGGATCTAATTTGTGGACTTTTTTACACAAACGTCGGAAATTTTCAAAAACATCAGTAAGTAGTAGAACATCTGTTTTTAAATACAATTCCATATAGTCCTGTAAAGTACCACAATTAAATGTATGCCATACTTCTTTGGCATGCGTATAATCTTCGCTGCTACATTTTTTGTTATACAATTTGCTAAAGAAAGCCTCAATGGGAGGGAGTCGTGTTTCGGCTAGTTTATCAAACGAAGTCAGGTATTCGTAGCAAAATACGCCCTTTTTCCTCATTAAATTAAATTCCCTATCGCTTGGAAAATGTAACCTAACTGACTTCATAGTATCTCCCGCCAGATTGTTTGCTAGAGAATCTAAACTTGCCGCCATAAACCTGAGGGAATCTAAAAATCTATACTCTAAAATTTTTCCGCCACCTAAATATACTTTATGGGATAGGGCAATGTATCGCTCCTTATTTTCTGGCAGTACTGTTGTATTACCAGGAATATTTTTAAGGAGGTCTTTCACAAATAAGTGACAATCATAAGCCGAAAAGTTGTGAAAGAAAATGGGTATAAATGTTGGTACAGTATGCTCTAAATTACATTTATTATGGGCAGGTCCTCTGTATTTTCCAGTGATGTGACAGTGATCACGAACCCTATCACTACCTAATAATTTCTCACATACATGGCAGTTTTGAGCTACTTGAAAATTGAACTCCTCAGAGGGTGATAATGATGTCATAGGGGTATTTAGACTTAAATAATTTTCGTAAATAAACCTACACTCCTGATCGATGCTTTTAACAAAAACCTCGGCAGCATCTTCTCCCGTATAAATATTAAATTTGTCTAACCTATCATCAAAACTACATTTAATATTATAACTAAAAGCACATGGAATGTGCTTACTTAGGGATTTACTATTACTGTCGTTAACATTTTCAAGTACGCATTCAAAATCTGCGTAAATTGAAAATGGAACGTCCATTGTCTTTTTAGAGTTGGAAAACTCCATAAACTTGTTGGCTTCCTCAGGGAGATATGTTACAACTCTTCCACATTCTCGCTTATGATGATCCATCATGTTGGGGTTCCTGGTGTGCTGGAAACACTGGTTGCAGAAGTACAATTTTTTTGCGTTTGATGTAACCTGCCTATGTAAAAGTCTGTAAAAAAAAAAAAAAAAAAAAAAAAAAAAAAAAAAAAAAAAAAAAAAAAAAAAAAAAAAAATAAAAAAAAAAAAATAGTCATTTAATTAATTACACATAGTATTATTTGTTTTATTACCTTGACGTGTCTCTTACTAACACATAATGCTCTCTCTCATTATTTTCCAGCAACAACAAGTTCACGTGGGTCTCCTTTTCCATTTGGGTAATGTAGTACGGCCCAACAACATGATCTGTTTTGACTTCATATCCCAAAACATTTACACTTATATTTGGGTTGTTTTTTTCGAATATGATTATGTCTCTAAGGGCCATGGGAAAATTCAATCCATTGAAGTTGAGACTTACACCGTTTGTCAAAGTTATTATATTCTGTTTGATATCCACAGGGTACGAGGATGTTCTTGTTGGGTTTCTTGGCTTTGGTGTTGTTAAGGCTGCTACCATACACCACTTAAAGCAATATTCATCGTCATTAAGAATATTGCAGCAAGCGCGTCTATCTGCTAATTTTTTCGGTGTTTTTATATATTGGGAGCCTCTTAAAACTGTACATTTATTTATGTTAATGTAGAGTTTTTCAATATTGACTAAAGCCCATCCAGAATCTCTTTCCTGAAACTCTGACATTTTAGTTTTAATTTCCTCTACATGGCAGCTAACCACATTTTCAATAGAGTCGCTTCTTGTTATTTGCGACATTTTGGAGGTGTGATGCATAATTGTTTTTTTCCATTCATCACTGCAAAGTTTGGTATATTGTGCTTGTAATTGAAAATTAAATTTCACGCAAATATGCTCCGCTAAACTTTCCATAATAAGATTCTCTATGCAATCTATACCTCCGGAGAGAAAATTGTTAATATTCAGAGTTTCTTTAATGGTTGAATATTCATATTTAGCCAACCGATTTTTAAAATCGCTGCTGGTTTGTTTTATGAATTGAGCTCTCATCGCAATGCTATTACGTTTATGGGCATTGGTTTTCAAGTGGGTATACCACTTTCTAACGGGTACTCCAATATTGCAGCATTTACAAACTTTGTCTTGGGCAGCTCTCGATCTTGATGGTATATCTTCATTCAAATCTTGTTGTTGGGCCTGTGGTTGAATAGGTTGATTTCCTAGGAACTGCTGTTCCTGTTGTTGTTGTTGCTGTTGTAGAGCAGCTCTCGAAGTCGAAGGAACATTTCCATTAAAAATATGTTGTTGGATCAGTGCTTGTTGTTCTTCTCTCTGGTTTTCTGGATGTAGTTTACTTAGAATTTGATCTAATTTATTCAAGTAGTAAGCCATCTCATCCAGATCCAAGTCATTTTCGATTTGTTCGCTTCGAGGAATATTTTGCCCGTGATGTTTAACCAGCTCTTCTTGTTGTTCTAGTTGTTGTTGTTCTTGAACTTGTTGTTGTCGTTGATGTTGTTGATGATGATGATGTTGTTGTTGATGATGTTGTTGTAGATGATGTTGTTGTTGATGATGTTGTTGTTGGTGATGTTGTTGTTGATGATGTTGTTGTTCATGATGTTGTTGTTGATGATGTTGTTGTTGAAAAGCGTCCGACGTTGAATGCATATTAACAAACTGGTGTTGGGCCTGTGCTTGTTTCCATTGTTTATCTTCTTTCTGCATATTTTCTTTGGATTTTCCACCGTTTTGTTGTTTCCGCACTATCTTTAGTTGGGATTTTTTTCCACCAACATTTTTTTCTTTATTGTGTGCTACTAGCATGTGGAAATTAAGCGCATGCCTACTTAATTGCACAACGCCACACACACTACACTGCCTATGTGCTTCTTTTACGTGAATTTTTAAATTCAAAACGGAGACGAAATCTTCTTGGCAAATTTCGCAAGTGTATAAAGCCATTTTTGTTTTGTTTGTTTTTTTTTTTTTTTTTTTTTGTGTTTTGAGTGTTATTATATTTAAATGTTTTCTTTTGGTTGTTTTTTTTTTTTTTTTTTTTTTTTTTTTTTTTTGCTTTATTTACCACTGCACTGAATTTTTGTCTAGCGTATTTAAATAAACGCACTTTGCAAATTAGGCAAAAAATCACAAAAAATTTTTAACGATGGTACTTTGGCGCGTTAAAAATTCACTTGGAATTTTGTTTAAATGTTTATATTTTGAGGGAAAAAATTCAATTCGAAAATTTTTATTAATGGTACTTCGACGGATTAAAAACAATTCTATGTTCGTTCAATGGCGAGTTAGATGGAACTGAAATCGAAATTCCAATGTTTGTGGTTGAATTTCAAAATTGGAATCCATTCGTCTTACATTTCTACTACAATAGATAAGAGTTCTTCCAATTTTTTTTTAACCTTTTATTTTTCTATCCAAACTCCTTTGCATTCCAACACTTTTAGAACATCAACGAACACAAGTATCACGACTAGTTTATCAATACAATCTAAATAGCTTCTAATGAAATGTACACCATACAACGACACTAACATGTTTGTGTCTGACCAATAAAATCTCTAAGTGGATAGAAACAAACCAAAATCAACCCCAAACCACGTAAACCCCCTTCCCCCACCCAAAAAAAAAGGAACACATAGTTTTTAATTGTTTTTTTTTTTTGTTTTATTTATATAAATTTCTCTTAAAATTCATTTATAATTCTTTATACTTTTACAGGAAATTTATAAAAACCTTTCTAAAATACTAAAAATAGCTGGATGCATTTCTGTATTCCAGTCCGCTTCAACTTTTCTTAACTCTTGGTCCAATACGGTCTCTTTCTCCTCTTCCGATTTCCGCAACATATCGTCTTCGACCGATCCAGGTATAGGCTGGCTGTTTGGGTCGAAATGGTTTGGGAACAATCTCCATGGAAATATTTCCTGGGTAGAATTTCCATCATCTTGCTCGTCATCAGTCTCAGGAATACATTCCTCATCGTCACTTATGAGATGTTGACTTTGTGAGGCCTCACATTGTTGTACAATTTTTTGGGAAAAATCCAAAAATACTTCTTCGCTCTCCTGCGAAAATAGATTTTGGCTAAGTTGGACAGAAATAGCAACAGGTTCATTAATTGAATTATGAGAATTGTTGCTCTCATTCTGTATTTTTTGATTCTCATCCTGTTGGGAAAACAAAGGCTGGCTCATTTGGAACTGTTGGTTTGCCATCTTATTCTTCAGATAGAAATCTTAGAAATGATAGGTTTTTTCGAATTCTTTCGTGTTTTTATTAGAAGTCACACAGATAATATTCCTTACTACCTAGTCGCATTTTACAACACAAT
Organism: Stomoxys calcitrans; assembly: GCF_963082655.1. NCBI lineage: Eukaryota > Metazoa > Arthropoda > Insecta > Diptera > Muscidae > Stomoxys > Stomoxys calcitrans. The sequence continues at coordinate 145,749,130 of NC_081555.1, read as the reverse complement.
GAAGCCTTTATGGATACCACTCACTGGCAACATATAGAGACCAAAAAAATTAAAAACTCAGAGTTAGAAGACGACCATCAACCCCTTAATAAACATATCCTACACACTTTACAACACACACACACACACAAGAAATGCGCAAGTGCCACAGCATTCATAACATGCAGTGACGGTCACAATTTAAGTGGAAAAAAGTCAACATTAATCCCCAACTAAGGCACCCATGAAAACAATTATTAGATAATAACCAAACCAAACATTCCCTTTTTGCTGCCTTACCGCAGTTTACATTTTTACAACACACAAGAAATGAGCAAGACCCACAGCATTCATAGCATACAGTGAGGGTCACATTCAATGAATTTTTATAACTCAATAATTGACGAACCAAATAGTTTCAATCCCACTTATCAGTTAAATCAACACCATCCCTAATTAAAAATAACACCCAGAACTAAAAATGCAGGATCCCAAATTCCTAATCGAAAAAACAGCTTGCACAAGTGCGAATCCCCCATTCCCCTTACAAAAAAGAGCTACATAGTTTCCATATCAATGACAGTTTTATAACTACATAATGACGATCCCACAACAAGAAAGGGTGACATAGCATAGAGATCAATGTACAATGAGGATCCCCTAACCAAAAAGGGCTACATAATTTCCATATCAATGACAGTTTTATAACAACATAATGAGGATCCCCTAACAAAAAAGGGTGACATAGCATAGATATCAATGTACAATGAGGATCCCCTAACAAAAAAGGGCTACATAATTTCCATATCAATGACAGTTTTATAACAACATGATGAGGATCCCATTAAAAAAGTAATTAAGAAGTAATAAAGAAGTAATTAAGAAGTAATTAATATGAATTTGTATATACCAAATTCAACAAGAAAGGGTGACATAGCATAGATATCAATGTACAATGAGGATCCCCTAACAAAAAAGGGCTACATAATTTCCATATCAATGACAGTTTTATAACAACATGATGAGGATCCCATTAAAAAAGTAATTAAGAAGTAATAAAGAAGTAATTAAGAAGTAATTAATGTGAATTTGTATATACCAACTTATCCTACTTGTCTGTCGAAAGCACGGTAACCTCCGAAGGAATAAAGCTAAGCGCTTGAAATTTTGCACAAATACTTCTTATTAGTGTAGGTCGGTTGGTATTGTAAATGGGCCATATCGGTCCATGTTTTGATATAGCTGCCATATAAACCGATCTTGGGTCGTGACTTCTTGAGCCTCTATAGTGCGCAATTCTTATCCGATTGGGATTGAATTTTGCATGACATGTTTTGTTATGATATCCAACAACTGTGCCACGTATGGTTCAAATCGGTCCATAACCTGATATAGCTGCCATATAAACCGATCTTGGGTCTTGACTTCTTGAGCCTCTAGAGTGCACAATTCTTATCCGATTGGAATGAAATTTTGCTGGACGTGTTTTATTATTATACCCAATAATTGTGCCAAGTTTGGTTTAAATCGGTTCATAACCTGACATAGCTGTCATATAAACAGGTCTGGGGACTTGACTTTTTGAGCTTCTAGAGGGCGTAATTCCTTTCCGATTTGATTGAAATTTTGCAAGACTTATTTTATTCTTACTTTCAACAACTATGTCAAACCGTATAAACCGAACTGGGATCTTGACTTCTTGAGCCTCTAGAGGTCGCAATTCTTATCCGATTTGCTTTTTGTTATGACATCCAATAATGGTGTTAAATATGGTTCAAATCGGTCTATAACCTGATACAGCTGTCATATAAACCGGTCTTCAGATTTGATTTCTTGAGCCTCTATAGAACGCAATTCTTATCCCATTTGTCTAAAATTTTGCACAAGGTGATTTGTTTTGATTTCCAAGTCTGTTTATAACCTGATGCCATATCAACAAATGATTAGATTTGACTTCATGAGTATCTAAAAGGAGCATTTATCACCCGATTTGGATGAAATTGTGAACGTTAAGATTTACTCTGACTTCCAACAACCGATCGACCGTTTTGATTTCTTGAGCGTCTTGGGGAAGCTATTGGGTTGCCCAAAAAGTAATTGCGGATTTTTTAAAAGAAAGTGAATGCATTTTTAATAAAACTTAGAATGAACTTTAATCAAATATACTTTTTTTACACTTTTTTTCTAAAGCAAGCTAAAAGTAACAGCTGATAACTGACAGAAGAAAGAATGCAATTACAGAGTCACAAGCTGTGAAAAAATTTGTCAACGCCGACTATATGAAAAATCCGCAATTACTTTTTGGGCAACCTATTTGGCTGAAATTAACTGAAATTGAACGTCCAATTTGTATATCCTACACCACCACTGTGGTCCAGAGTATTTGTTTGAAACACCCAGAAGCAAGATAGATAGACCCATTGATAAGTATACCGATCGACTCAGAATCTCTTTCTGACTCGATTAAGCTATAACCGTCTGTCCGTCTGTCTATGCTAATTTCGGAATTTTCATCCAATCGTCCTAAAATTTGTTACAGGCATGTTATTCGGCATAGAGACAAAGTCTATTGAAATTGGAAAAAATCGGTTCAGATTTGGATATAGCTCTCATATATATGTTCGTCCGATATTGA